>NW_006399838.1:12585529-12597632 GCF_000299155.1 Elephantulus edwardii | reverse complement strand
AATAAAAAATGTATAGTAATCTTTCATGGGGAAATATGGCCCATTTTTCTCCCATGGAGCAGATAGCAAATTCAAATCACCAGACTTTTGGGTTGACAGAACAACTCCCTACCCACCAGGCCACCAGATCTCCTTTGTATGATTTTATATATAAGTGTTTGTAAGAACTTCAAGCTAAAAGGTAAAACTGTTTTAATAAGTCTTCTCTAATAGTTTATTTTAATTCTTCTCAATTTCACCCAACCAGACCTTCAAATTATCTTTCAATATTGATACTAGCTACCTTGTAGTTCATATATGTGAAAAAACATAGAAATATAATTGGTTCAGGGATACTGATGTTTCTAATTTTATTATCATCTTTTATATGTGTATTTATTTATGGGTAAATTCATTACTGGCTCTTAGTCACCCAAAGTTTTATTTCATTCCCAAATGATCTTCAATTTTTAAAAATTTATATTTTATATTGATTCGCTTACAAGATTTGTATACATGTGTTTCACACTATTCTTCACTCACGTTGTATTTCATAGAATCATTCCCGTTCATTATGTTTTGTAAAACTATTCACCATTGATTTCTTTTTTTCTCTTTCAAACAGTACTACTGTGGAGAAGGAATTTTTTTTCTTGTTGTTGTTCGGTGTCATAAGGTTGACTGTGCCTCATAGCAATACTATGAACAACAGGCGGGAACGCTGCCCTAGTCCACACCATTCTACCATCTTCATCCTGTTTGAGCCCATTGTCACAGTAACTGCATCGATCCATCTTCTGAAGGATCGTTATTTCTTTCTCTGATCCTCCACCTTTCTAAGCATAATGTCTTTTTTATAAGATTTGGATGAACCTGAGAACATGCCAAAAATCTATGAAGTGACGTTTCAGCATCGTTACCCCTAAGGACCACTTTGATTACACTTTCACCGAGATAGACTTGTTTTTTTATTTAGGCAGTCCATTGGATACTCAGTACTCTTCTCCAACCAAAATAATTTAAAGGTATCAATTTTTCTTTGTCATCATTTCTCATTGTGCAAATTTCATGTGCATAAGTAGTAATTGAAAAGCCTATGACTTAGTATTTTTTTCTTCTTTACCCCTACTAGTATATTTACAAAATTCGAATACAAATTTGAACAAATTCAATTTCCCTCTCCCTCCCCCACCCATCAAATTGTACAATCCAATGATTAATCCCCTTCCCCCTGCACATCCACGTCCCTCTGCTTCCAGCCCCTCACACCCCTCCTGGATCCTTATACTCATTCTACAATAACGGTTTTATCAGGTATATTATGGTCTTTAAACTGATATCTTTGTTCTTTAACATTTTAAAGAGAACCTTGAAAGCAGACTTTTCCAATGCAACACCTTTTTTTTTAATATTTTCATCACTATTAACCTAGATATTGATTGTGGATTCAAGAAAATTTTGACAAATTCCATTTTTCCTCCATATTTATTGTTGTTATCTATTGGTCCAACAATGAGGATTTTGTTTTCTTGAAGTTAAGATGTGTGATGTCAAAGCTTTATTGTTCAAAATGGCTTTCCTAGCTCTTGCTTAACTTTTTATTTTGTGATGACGTATTTATTGTATTGGTGATATAGAATTAGGATGAGACACAAGTCCTAACCTTCTAGAGGCCTATATAAATTCTTGGAAGCTCAAATAGCATTCTTTTGAGAAGCTTGCTTTCTTGGGACACAACTTCCAGCTGCCCCACAACTTCCAGTCTACAGAACACTGACCCGTCCATCACTCATCAGTCTCTGCACCACTGCCCTGCACCACCCACAGTCAATGTCTCTGCAACACTGCCCTCCATCACCCACAGTCAATGCTTTCATTTCCTGGAAGAGTTTCAGTCTCTGTGAGACCTTCCAGTGAACCACCAAACCCAAGGGACAGAGAGGAGTGGGAGAAATGACTGGTAGAGGAATAATGGATGGCAGTAATCATGACATGGTACAGTAGATCAATTATTTGGAACATTGTTGACTTTCACCTTTTAGTAATTAGTCTGCTACTAATCCTAGAAAAACTTGCTGTAAATCTAATCCACCAAGATTTTACTTCCATGTAATTTTAATACTATTAGTAAATAATCTGCACACTTTATTGGATCCCTTTGTTGGGGAAAAGGGAATGAAGCAGGTTCTCCTCCCACTAGTTGAACAGGTAAGCTGTCTTTCATATGAGTTAGTATATACTGATGATTATGTCCAGGGCTGCATTTGTTTCTCAAAAAAACTAGCTGATATATACTACTTCCCAGAGGGAGCATTACTTGTTGCTATTGCCTCCAGGATACCTTGGACTTCTTCCTTAAGTATGAGCTACTGTTGCTGTTGTTATTGTTAAGTGTCATCAAATTGATTACTACTCATAGTGATCCGTTGGGAGCAGGAGTGGCAGCCACTTCCTAAACAACATGCCTCCAGAAACTCTATGAACATTGATAAATGTTGATACTCATAGGAAGGCTTTAGGCCTTTTGTTCATAGGGTTACTATGAGTCGTGCTCGACCTGAAGGCAATCAACAACAATACCCTAGTGATCCTATGAACAACAGACCTGAACCCTGTTCTGCTTGGTGTTATCATCTCTGACACACTTGAGCCTTTGCTACAATCACCGTGTCAATTCATCTCATTAAGTATATTCCTGTTTCACTGACCTTCCATCTTTCCAAGCATGATATCCCTCTCCAAGGAACAGCCTCTCTTAGTAACATGCTCAAAGTGTGAGAGACAAAGCGTCACCATTTTTGTTTCCAAGAAGCACTCTTGCTGCAATTTTTCCAACATATACTTATGTTTATTTGGCAGTCCATGGGATATTCACTATTCTTTTCCAACATACATCTCAAGGGTATCAATTCTTCTTCTGTAATACTATTGCCCTCCACCCAGATGAAGTAAGTGATTGAAAAGACCATAGTCAGAATCAAGTCAACCTTAGCCTTCAAACTGACATCATTGCTCTTAATTTAAAAACGTCACTGAAATTGGACTTACCCAATAAATTTCTTAATCTCCTGACTGCTGATACTAAAGAGATTGATTGCTGAACCACGTAAGATGAAATCATTGACAATTTCAATCCTTTCTCCATCTAGTATAATGCTGTCTATTGGCCCAGGGATGAGGACCTTTGCTTTTTGGATGTTGAGATGTAATTGATAGTGAAGGCTTGATCTTCACTTGATCTTCAAGTGAAGATACTCAATCTTCTGCAGGAAACCCCTTAAGTACTCCTCACTTTGAGGAAGCAAGCTTTTGTTATCTGATACAGAAGGTGGTTGAGGAGGCTTCCTCTTATCCTGATTCACATTCTCCTTCATAGAGTCCAGCACCTAATTATTGTCTTATATATAGATTAAACAGGCATAGAGAGAAAACACAACCCTGACACATAACACTTCTTGATTTTAAACCATGTAGTGTTAGCTTATTCTGTTCAGAAAAAAATTCTTGGTCTAGATACAGATTTCTATAACACAAGTAAGTATTCAGGGATTTTCATTTTTCTCAGTGTTAACCATAGTCTGTCATGATCCTTATAGGCTTTGATTATTCAGTGAAACATAGTTAAACTTACTTTTGGTATTCTCTGCTTTCAGCCAGGATCCATCCTATATCAGTCATTACATCCTTGGTGCCATGATCTCTTTTAAAAGCAGCTTGGACTTCTGGCAGCTCACTGTCAAATTCAGTCAAGGGTCTGCTATCGTCACTTTTTGGATCATCTTCAGCAAAAGTTTGCTTGCATGTGATATTAATGATATTCTTTGACAAACACTACTTTCTCTTGGTTCCCATTTCCTGGGAATAAGAACAGATAGAAACCTCTTCCAATCAGTCAACCAGGCATCTATCCTCTAAATTTTTTGACACAGACTGGTGAGAAATTCCAGGGATGTATCTGTTAATTTAAGCATGCCAGTTGATATCCCATCTATTCTGGAGATTTAATGTTTTTGCTTATGTATTCAAGTGCAGTTTGAACGTCTTCCTTTGTTACCTTTGGCCCTTGATTATATAGTAATTCCTGTGTTGTTGCCCTCTGTCTACAAGGTTCTGGAGCCTGAGATGTGTTTAAACAGACTTGTGTTGGAAGCTAGAAAGATAGTCATTTTACTGGCCTGTGCCTGTGAGGTCCTTGGCTATAGTTATCCTTGGGCTTTGCGCCAAGCATCAGCATCAAAGATATAGCTGATCCACAATGTGCCAAATATTCCCATCCAGGACTCCATTCTCCAAAGACAGAAAGAAACCTCCTAACATGACTATTATTCAAATATATGAAACCACAGCCAAAACCAAAGAGAAGGAATGGAAAGATTTCTCCTAACTTTTGTAGTCCAAAATTGATCAAACATGCAATCAAAATGCACTAATAATTCTTGCTTACTGGAATGCAAACATTAGAAATAATGAGGAAGGAACAGTAATCAGAAAATATGAACTTGGTGACAGAAATGAAGGTGAAGAACAGATGACTGGGTTTTATACATTCAGTGATTTGTTCGTAGCAGATACCTTTCATTAAACGACATAGAATGTGATCAGCTTTTGAGGAGCCTATTATTCTCTTGGGAGTTATGTTCTCCTGGTTCACAGTGAGCTGTGACACTAACCAAAAGGTCACTAATTTCTTGGGATTCTATTGCTATTCCCCGCTATTAGAGTATGACTTCTTTGTTTCTCTCTGATTTCAGTTAAATTTTAATTATAAATGTCTCCAAAGGCAATAAGATAAAGAGGGATCAAGAAATTTTTCCAAGCATATTTATATCAATTAAAATTAATTTAGGCTGCAAAATTTAAAGAAAAATCCTGCCAATGGGGGTTCTACTCAACAAACTCAATGACTTCCAAATTCCATATTCATGTCCCCATATAGTCATGGTAGATTTGGCGTGTTCTAGGTGAATTATATAGCCGGTGGTGAATACAGTGGTAAAGCTTGATCAAAAGCTTGGTTTTAAGAACTCTGCTGTGCTCTCACTTGAGCTCTAAAACAAGCAGAACAAAGATCAAAGTCTCAAGGTATCCTACAATCAAGGAGGATATAGCATCAAGATATGTTTTAGACTGTATCACACATTAATTCTGCTCTTATCATTATCATACCTTTTCAACCTGTATGCAGAGCAGATTATCCAAGAGGCTGAGCTCTATGAGGAGAAGTGTGGCGTTAGCACGGTTTAGGGCTGTTGTACATAGGGTCACTATGAGTTGCAGACGACTGGACGGCACATAACAACAACAACAACACATCATTAAACATAGGACTAATTGGAAGTTATTTTTTTTCTTTTATTTTATACTGGTTTACTTATAAAGTTCATAAAGTTCATATTTAAAGAGCCAGTGTGAAACAAATGTTTTTTATAACTTTTTTCCATTTTGCTAGTGATTTTAATGAAAGTTTACAGAAAAGCTAAATTTCCATTCATTCATTATTGTACATTTTACCCTCTCTCTTCCTCCCTCCTTCCATTCCCTGTGCCCCACATCACATTTTTTTTTTCATTTTCATTAATTATTACACAATTACCTGTCTCCTCTTTTTCCCAGTCCTCTTTGCAGTATCTCTCATTGGGGCCTATTCTCATACATATAATACCCAATTATATCTTTCTTTTAAACAGGTCTTTCCTTCATCTATTCCAGTGAAATATTCATTATCTATACATTCTAATCCTATTCTCCCAACCCTCATGTCAGACTTGCTTTAGATAACAGTGCAGCTACACAGTATTTATCCTTTTGTGATTGAGATATTTCACTCAACATAGTGTCCTCCAGGTTAATCCATGTTCTGTAATGTTTTATGAGTGTGTTGTTTTTCAGTGCTGCGTAGTATTTCATTGTTTGAATATACCATCGTTTTTCTATCCCTTCATCTTTTGTTGGGCACTTGGGTTGCTTCTATCTCTTTGCTATTGTAAATAATGCAGCAATAAATAAGAGTGAACATATATCTGTTTGGATGGTGGTAATGATTGAACTAAATTTTTTTTAACGCAAATATTTTTGCCAAAAAAAATCTTATGGACTCTTTATACTTACTGTTAGATATAATGAGAAGAAAGGGAATCCGAGAATACTTGATTGTGAACCTTCACTTTGACTAGGAAGCATTTATATGAACAGAGCAAGGAAACGCCGCATGGTTCAAAAGAAAGGTAGGTGTTGCGGACTTGCCCTTCCTTCATACTATTTCAATCCATATGTGTAACAGATCATTTGAAAGGCTGGATTCTCTGAAGATGAATGTGGCCTCAGGATTGGAGAAACAATCAACAGCCCAATTATGCAGATAATATAACCTTGCTCGCTGATACTGAGGAGGACACGGAAACATTTGTTGCAGATGTTAAGTACTACAGTCTTCAATATGGATTGCATCTTGACATCAAAAACTCAAAGATTCTCACCACTACGCCAGTTGAGGGTATCATGATAGATAGAAAAGAGACTAAGATTGCTAACAAGTACATCTTGCTTGAGTCCACAATCTTGGCAATCCTGGTACTCTTGGAACCAACAGTCAGGAGATTATAAGACAAATTTCTTTGGAAAAATGTGCTGTCAGGGACCTCTCAAGAGTCTTAAGGAACAATAATATCAGAGTTTAGAGACAAAGGTGTACCCGATTCAAGTCATGATTTTTCTCAATTAATTGCTATGAATCTGACAGCTGAAATCTCTATTGCTGCCTTCTTGCTGCACAAGATAGGACCAAGATCAGAGTTAGTATTCATAGGGTCACTATGAGCTGTAGTTGACTTGTTGATATGTGACAAAAAATTGTTGTTGTTGTTGTTGTTGATTGCCATAGAGTCAAGCACAATTCATAGCAACTCTAGAAACAAAAGACCTAATGCCTTGCCTTAACCATTGTCATTTCTCCAAGTTCATAGAGTTCCCAGAGGCACATGTTTTAGGAAGTGAGTGTCACTCCTTCTTCCAAACCTGTTTTACAACTGGGAGCTCCACCAAACACTGTCCACACTTGGAAATCATTCTGGTGTTTGATACTCCAATGGTACAATGTTCAGCATCACAGCAAACCCAAGTTACTTCATATAGCACATTGACAAAGAGTGATGTACAAAGTGGAAGAGTGTTCCTCCAGATATAACAGCACTAGTTTCATTTAGCAGTGGTTAAGTGTCGCCAAGTTGAATACGACCGAGATTAAGTTTTGTACAAAAGACCTGAACACTGTTCTGTGACTAACATTATTTCTGTATAGAACTCTGTTCTATAGCTAACGTCACTTCTGTACATTTAGGGAGTTTAGAGAGTTTGTAGAGTTCCCAGAGGCATCTAGTTTAGGAAGTGGATGCCAGTCCTGCTTTCCAGTATATATCAACCTCTGTACATAATGGGTAACCATTCTAGTATTTGACAAGACTATGGAAAGGTGTGCAGAATCACAGGAACACCAAGTTTTTCAGTTCAGCAAATAGACAAAAAAATTGCTATGTCATTTAAGGGATACACATTTGAAAATTGATAAATTTGAAAGCCACACCTTTAAACAGAACTCCACCTTAGGCAATGGCTCAAGGACACTCACACTTGGGGGGAAAGAGCAGTAAAACACATCAATAGGACCGCAGAAACTTCCCAACATGACCAAGAGGACTGCCATCAAGATGCTAGCTAGCAGCCAGACTCCCAGAGTGGAGGCTCCAGGCCCATCCCCTCCCCCTGTAGGATTTTGTGTCATCTGTTTTGTTCACTGAACACTAATGAATGAAGAACAACTAAGCTCTGGGATGATATCAAGAATATCATCCATGAAGAATGCAGAAAGTCATTACAAAAACAGAAGAAGAAAATGCCAAGATGAATGTCAGAAGAGATTCCAAGTATTGCACTGGAATACTGAGAAGCCGAAAAAGGGGAAGAAATCAGGAAGTTAAGGTGTTGAACAGCAGATTGCAAAGAGCAGCTAAGGATGACAAAGTAAATAGCAGTGTACATGGGATATTAAGTCTTATTCTTTTCTATTTGAAGAATTGCTAATATAAAAGAGATTAGGTATGGCATAGATGAGATTTCAGCTTTTGGGGGGTTTGATTTTTTTTGTAAATATTAGACAAATACTTGAAAAATCCAGTGATGACACCACATTAGAATCATGAAGATTTTTTAAAGCAATGTTGAAATCTTTTTTACTTTTCAGGCAAGAAACTTCTTAAGAACAGAAGATTGAAACAGATCAGGTATGGTCACAAGGGGTTTTCAAGGAAAATATACTTAATAAGATTTAATGTGTTTTATAGTCGTACTCTCATTTGACTACAATATAGATTAAGTTTGGCTCTGTGTTAGAACACAGTCATCTTATCTGTCATTGTGTTTGAAGTAAGTTTTTTCCAAGTTTGAAATAACTTGTATAATGAATAACGTTTTACAATGCAACCTGTTTGAAAATAGAGAAAAGTAATACTTTTTCTCACATTACTGTAAGCTATGCCTTAAATAGAAGACTAATGCATATAAAAAAGAATCTTGTGATGCTAAATTCTATATGAAAATTTAAAAATCAAGTTAGAGATTATATAGTAGTAAAACAATGTAGAAGAGACTTAAGTGATATTTTATTAATAAACTTTGGAGCTAAAAAAGAAATAATATCTTTGGGCAATGCTGTATAAGGATTATCATATTACTTACTTTATGTTCCTAAAAGAGTGTATGTACACCATGTGTGGGCGGACTCTGTGTGGGGTTAGAATTAGGTAAATGAGGAAAAACAGAGTGGAAAAATTCTTAGGGAGAATACTGACACAATGAAACGAGATGAAGTTCATGCTGGGAGCAAACTGATGGAAAGGGTCAAATGAAGTGGCCAGGAATAAGCCCTGCCCAATAAAAACCAGGGCATCAACAATGTTAAACCAAAGTGACTGACGTTTAGAGTAGAGGCTGTCTGCAAAGTAGTCTGATTAGTGTTTCAGGCTCTGGAGTGAAGCCAAGAAAAATAGACTGGAACTCCTCACCAGACCTTGAACTTTCAATGACCTCAGCCCACTTGTCCAGGAACACACCCAAATGTGGATGTGTGTCTTCTGTATTGACCATGACACATGTGCACAAATGTTGTCTTCATTTTGCTTTCAGTGAAACGATCTATCTTCCTTTCTGGGATACATCTTTTCTAATAAAGTATCTATTCATTCACCATCATTCCTGCCTCCTCACATTTCCTCTCAACACACGTGTTCGAACAAAGGCTTGACTCATTCCAGGATTATTTTTGAGTAAAACTTAACCAGGAAAAAATACCCAGAGGATTTGTTCATGGCCATTCTTCTTGTTATCTCCCACCTATTCCAATTATTTGTCAAAACAAGAGAGGCCAAAGCAGGACATTCACTGTATGTGACATGTACTATTTATAATATAAATTGAATTTTAAAGTACTTACTGAGGGAGTAGGTCTAGCAAAGGATAATTTGGAATATTTGATATCTTTTACTAGTAGTTTTATTGATTTGCAATTTATCATTCTTTGTAAAGTTCAATATTAACTCAATTATCGTTAGACCTGGGGATCAGTTTCAAAAACATACTCATTCTTAGTGTTAAGTAAAAGCCATGCTAGTGATATTCTGCCAGCTCCAAATTGGTTGATTTATCACATCATTACACAGTCATATTGCATTTTCACTTGTGTGTGTGTGTGTGTGTGTGTGTGTGTGTGTATGTAATGTTATACTCTGAAAATCACAAATATCTACGTCTTTGTTCTTGAGAATGTTTTTAGGAAGTCACTTCACATGCCCGATAGTAAACTGGTGGCACAATGCTTAAATGTAATTTATTTTTATATTAACTATGCATCAATCACACTTAATCATTTAGATCTACTATGTCTATAAGATTTCACAGTCTATCTGTTGAATCCTTCCTAGTAGGTCAACTCTGTTATATTGGTATAATAAGAAAGGAGCTGAAACCAGAGTAAACCTGTATAAAAATGGTTTTTTTGTGTGCTGATCATTTTTTTCATAAATAGATTTTATAATCACAATTAATAGATTGGTTGTGGTTATGCATTCATGATGTCAATAGTCAGATAACACTTTCTACTTTCTGGAAAAGTTATGAGAATCTGATAAAATTTGAGTTTGCCAGATATTACAAAACTTTTGGAGAAAAACTAAATTTTAATAGAAACTGGACCCACAATATATATTCTGAATTAAGAAAGATACTTTTACCACTTCTTTGCAATTTTCCATTTGTTAATAAGTACATTATTCAGAGCATTCTAAGCAAATATTTGAGTATTTAAGTTTGGTGCCACATTCTTCCTCAGCCACCTACCGGATAGTCTGTTCCACGTATAGATCAAAAAGATGTGGAGAAAGGATACATCTATGACACACTCCTTTCCTGATTTTGAAACACAGTGTGTTTCCTTGCTCTGTTCTGAGGAGTCCTTCCTGGTCCAAGGATAGATTCCATGTGAGCATGATCAAGTGTTCAGGGATTCCCATTCTTTTCAAGGTTATAATAAACAGTCAATACACAGTCATTGAAACACAGATAGGTATTCCCCTGGTACTCTGCTTTCAGCCAAGATCCATCTGACATTGGCTCTGTTGTCCATAGTGCAACAACCTCATCTAGACCCAGCACACACTTCTGGTAGTTTTTTTCTAATGTATTGTTTCAGCCATTTTTGGATACTCTACAGTCAGATTACAACTTCATGTCACTTGGATCCACTATTAGCACCTTTGGTGCTAGCAGTCAGGAAATCAGGAGAGACATATTTCACTGTGAAAATCTGCAGTTAGAGACCTTTCCAAATTATTGAGGAGTAATAATGTCAATTTGAGGTCTAAGGTGTGTCTGATTCAGGCCGTAATATTTCTAATCACTTGCTCTGTATCTGAGAGCTAGATAGTGAATAAGGACGACAGAAAAGAATTTATATATTTGAGCTGTAGAGTTGGAGAAGAGCAGTGAACATCCCATGGATGGCCGAAAGAACAAACAAGTATGTCGTGGAAAGGGTGCAGCACAACCACAGTGTTCTTTGGAGGCAAGGGTGTTGAGGCTTCCCCTCACATACATTGGGCATGTTGCTAGGAGGGGCTATTCATTGGAGAGGGTCTTTGTACCTGTAAGGGTGGAGGGTCAGTGAAGGAGAGGAAGAGCCTCGACCAAGTAGATTGACACAATGACGGCCATAATGGATTACAGTGTGCCAGAAAGTGTGAAGACGGCGCAGGATAGAACAGGGTTCAGATCTTTTGTTCATAGGTTCGCTGTGAGTCGTACTCAACTTTATGGCGCCTTACCAACACCACAATAATAACAAGTGCAGGATTTTGCTTGGATGTGACATTAGTGATATTGTTTAATAATTTCCATACTCTGTTGGATTGTCTTTTTTTTCATTTATTATAATTTATTTTGAAATGTAACAGGATAGTTGATATCGGATTGTCTTTTTTTTGAACAGGAAGAAATATGGATCTCTTCCAGTTAGTCATCCACATAGTTGTTCCCCAATTTTTCTGCCACAACCTGGTGAGGATTTCTAGGGCTCTCTCTGTCTGTTGAAATATGCCAACTGGCATTCTGTCAGTTCCTGGGGCCTTGCTTTTGCTAACTCCTTCAGAGAAGCTTCACCTCCCTCCTTCATCACCATTGCCTTTTCGTCAAAGGTTGTTTCATGAAATTCTTCTGTTTCAGCCACTTCTTTCTGGCATAGTAGCTCAGTGTACTCCTTCCATCTTCTTTTGGTGCCTCCTGTATCATTCACTATTCTGTCCAAAGCTTCCTTAAGAATTGTCACTCGAATCTTAAATGTTTTTCTTCAGTCCATTCAACTTAAGAAATATCGAGCAAGTTTGTCCCTTGTGATTCTCTGACTCCAGCTATTTGCACACTTCATTATAGTACTTTGGTTTTTCTTTCCCGAGCTATGCTTTGAAATCTTCTGTTCAATTCCTTCACTTGCTGATTTCTTCTACTTGCTTTGATTTCTCGGTGTTCTAGCTGCAATATTCAGAGTCTCTTCTGATATCTGTCTCAACCTTTTTTTTTTTTT
>NW_006399838.1:12580084-12585089 GCF_000299155.1 Elephantulus edwardii | reverse complement strand
TGATCTGTGCTACTATCAGCATCTGATTTTCACAGCTTATTTTGAGCTTCTCCAATTACAACAAATGGATTTATCTTGAAGAATGTGCACCCAGAATGTGTCTGATAGACAAAGATAGCAAAGCTTTGCCTTACATACTTTGTACACGTTGTTAGGAAGGAGTATTTCTTGGAAAGGGACGTCATGCTTAGAATTGCAGGTCAGAGAAAAAGAGGAAGACCTTCAATGAGACTGATTGACTCAGTGACTGTATTAATGGGCTCAAGTATGTCAGAGCTGATGAGGTTGACATAGGATAGGACAGATCTGTTGTCCTACAAGGTCATTATGAGTCATACTCAACGACAACAATATATGCATTTAGTTTAAATTTGGTTCTATTCAACGGATCTAAATTTTCAATACTAGCAAAATTATGAAGCTAAGATGTAAGGGACAACTGTCTTAAATTGTTTTATGCACATTTTATTAAAAAATATATGAATAGCCTCAGTTCTCATGTTCTCAGGGTATATATACTCCAAGTAGTGGAATAGCTGGGTCATATGGAATCTCTATGTTCAGCATTTTGAGGAAGTGCCAAACTACCTTCCAGAGTCCTCATAGCACCATTATTCACCATCCCAAGAACACAAAAACAACCCAAATGTCCAACCACAACAAATGGATTGAGAAATTATAGTACATTTACACAACGGAATATTATGCAGCACACAGGAGCAATAACATTTTAAATTATTACCTAACTTGAGAGGGCCTGGATCCTTGTACTCATTCAACAATAATGGTTTTATACAATATTTATCCTCGTGGGACTGAGTTAGTTCATTCAGCAGAATGCTCAGTCCCACGAGGATAAATATTGTATAAAACCATGATTGTTGAATGAGTACAAGGATCCAGCAGGGGTGGCAGAGGCTGGAAGCAGAGGGATGTGGGTGTGCGGGGGGAAGGGGGAGATTAATCATTGGATTGTACAATTGGATGGGTGGAGGAGGGAGAGGGAAATTGAAAGAATTTGTTTGAATTTGTATTAGAATTTTGTAAATAAACTAGTGGGGAAACAAGTCAGCTTAGGGAGGGTGAAGAGAGCGAGAGGGGGGGTTAAAATGTGTAACTAATGTTACAATTTAACTTTTCTGTAAACTTTTGTTAAAATGACAATTAAAATTAAACAATTATATTTTATGAAATATATTATGAACATATATAAATAGCATGATGAAGTATACAGAAGAGTTTTTCTTTTGTTTCCTAAAGCAAATGAGGTGCCGCAGAGGTAAAACATTCTATATTGTTATTTTATGGAAAGCCGTGACTCTTGATTCCTGCATTTTACTAATTTAATGACTGGAAGGTAGTTATCATCTGGCCAAAAGGCTAATTTAATCATTTGGATCTGAATGTCCCCATGGTGACAGCTATTTCAATATTGGAACATTTTTAGTTCTCTGCTAGAAATTAATCTTATGCAGACCATTTTTACATAATGTAAATCTATTTCTTCCTTCTAGTAATTGCATATCTAATTTACTGTGAAAAGAAGAAACCAATATTGCATCTGCTCAAGTAACTAAAAAGCAAAGCTGAAAAACATTCTCTACTAATGATTTTTAGCACTTTGCTTTATTTTGTTAACTTTTGGAACTTTGCAAAATAGAACTACTTCTAGCTAGAGCTATTGCTACAATTTCAGTTTGGAAAAGGAATAATATCTTGGCATGAAGGAGCATTTATTTTAGAAATCACAAGTTTCATGTTGACAATTATGCAAAGAGTTCAAGCCAACAATCAGCACAGATATAAAATATTACACTTAAGTAAAGTTATTTTTAAGCTGAAGTCCAAGGGGAAAATATGAAGCAGTACAAAGCATGTGCAATGTACAACAAAGAATGCAAAACAGTAGTATAACTGTAATATATACCTGAGAAAGTGATTACTTCATTATAGCCTTGCTCTCTTTCAGTTGTAAAACTTTCTATTCCATGGGAACTTAATTATTTTGAGCATAATGCTGACTTCTATTCGTATCAGCATAAGATTCAATAGTTATATGCTGTGAAATTAAGTGTCACTGGAAAACCCATAGGAATTCATTTCCAGGTGCCGGGTTGCACTTTTTAATAAAAACTTTGTTTCCCCATTTTCTTTTTTCCCCCCAGAGAATTGTGCAACTAATATTTATTTTGCTTTGTTAATTCTTCTTTTAAAATCTCGTAGCAAGCTTAAGAGATGTTTTCTGAAAAAGTTAAAACTTCTTGCTGTTTAATTGGAACCTCTAATAGAGGGTCAGAAATGGATCTTCAAAGCCAAATCTCTTGGGAAGAGTTTGCTCCTTTTTATCCAGAGGAGCTACTGAAAGTTTTCAGCCACCAGGGAGGCCTAATCTTAACATTAGCAGCACAATTTTTAAGGATGGGGCTGCCCAAAAAAGGATTTAAAATTATGAGGCAAATCTTGGTTATTGTTCTTATTACTAGTTTTTACTTTAGGAAAATATTGCTAGCTACATTTAAAAATATTTTGAGAAGTGAAAATTTATGCTTAGTTCTGCATTTCTATGTAGAAATAGTAATCTAAAGGAGATTATTAAAAATGTCTAGTTTACTCAATCTGTTGTAGTGGTTATAGACTGTTGAGTTTGAATCCAGTGATAGGTGAACTTCCAGTATGTTTTCAGAGGAAGTGAAATTACAGAGAAGACTGTCTTTGTCCCATGGAGTAGATGGTGGATTCCAGTCAAATGCCATCAGGTTCGCTGGGTCGAGCTTTACAATAAGGCCACCAGAGCTCTTTCTTACAGTTATTAAGTACTATTGAGTTGCCTGTGAATCATAGCAACCCTAGGCACAATAGCTCTGAACTAACTCTCCTATGTTAAGTCTATCTCACTGTCTCCTACACACCTTCCCCTATTACCCCAGTCACTGTGTCTTCCTCTCTATCTCACTGTCTCCTACACACCTTCCCCTATTACCCCAGTCACTGTGTCTTCCTTTCTTGGGCTTCCTTTCCACCATTCCAAGCACGATGTCCCTCTCCAAGTACTGGTCCCTCCTGGCAACATACCCAAAGTATATCAGACAGAGCTTCAGAATCCTTGCCTCCAGAGAGCAAACTGGTTTCATCCTCTCTTGGACAGACCTGTTTGTTCTTCTGGAGATCCTTAACATGTTAAATACATTTTATAGCAGCAAAACACAAATAAATAAATTCTTTCTCTGTCATCCTTATTCATTGTTCAGCTCTCTGATGCATAGCAAGTTATTTCTAAGATCATGTACACCTTAGTCTCTAGACTGACATCTTTACTCTTCAGCACTCTGGAGAGGTGCCTAAGAGCAGAATTTCCTAATCCAATTCATCTTTTGATTTCCTGGGTGCTGGTGCCAAGAGTGTTGATTATGGAATTTAGCAAGCTGAAATTGTTAAAAATCTCAATCTCTTCTCCATTGATCATGGCATTACAAGTTGGTGAGACTCTTTGTTTTCTTGATATTAAGGTTCGATCCATATTGAAGACTAGTCCTTGATCTTCTGAAGCACATGCTTCAAATCTTCCTTAGTTTCAGCAAGTAAGGAGTGTCATCTGTATAACATAGCTTGTCAATGAGTCTTCTTCCAATTCCTCCTCATAAAAGCCAGCCTCCCTAATGATCTGTTCCACATAAGCCAAAAAGATATGGAGTTAGGTCAACACAACTGATATGCTTTTTTGGACAAAATGCTTGTCTGTCAAACAGTGCTCTGAAGTCGAACATCCAAACTGCATTTCAATGCCAAGAAGACTAAGATTCTTACCACTGGACAGATAGGCAACATCATGATGGACGTAGAGGAGATTAAAACTGTCAGCAGCTTCATCTTATGTGGTTACACAATTAAGACCTTTGGTACCAGTGGTCAGGAAATGAAGAGACACATTGCACTTGGAAAATCTTCAGGCAGGGACGTTTCCAAATTATTGAGGAGTAATGATGTCTCTTTGAGGACTAAGGTGCGTCTGATTCAGACCATGGTCTTTCCAATCACTTGTTCTGCATCTTAGAACTGGACAATGAATAAGGATAACAGAAAAAGAATTGACACCTTTGAGCTGTGTTGTTGGAGAAGAGCACTGAAGATTCAATGGATGACCAAGAAAATATAAACAGATATGTCTTAGAGAATGTGTAGCCTGTGTAAAGGCAAGAATGACTAGGCTTTGCCTCATATACTTTGGGCATGTTGCTAGGATGGGCTATTCTTTGGAGAAGGACATGATGCTGGGAAGGGTGGAGGATCAGTGAAGGAGAGGAAGACCCTCAACCAGGTAGATTGGCACAGTGACTGCTGCAATGGGTTCTTGTGTGCCAGGAAGTGTGAGGATGGCACAGGACAGAACACATCAGATCTGTTGTTCATAGGGTCACTATGAGTCGTACTCGACTTGATGGCACCTGACAACAATAACAATGTCCTTCAGGGAATGAATTCTCATGACCAATGTGCCCAAAGTAAGTGTGACAAAGATTCAAAATCTGTGTGTCTAAGGAGCATTCTGGTTGCACTTTCTTTAAGGCTGATGCATTTTTAGTAGTCCACTGTGTAATAAATATTTGTCAAAAATATTACAATTCAGTCACCAGTTTTTAGTTTTTTATTGTCAAACTTTCACATCACTATAATGCAATATGAAATTCCATGGCTCGGAACAGATGCATCTTAATTTTTAAGTGGCATCCTTGATCCTAAACACATTAAAGAGGGCCTTGCAAACACTTCGGTTCACCTTAATTTTTAGATGGACATCTTTGCAATTCTCAGCTTTCTAAGAGGTTCTGGTCTGCAGATTTACCTAATGGATTATTTTTTTTAAGGTCTTGAATTACACTTATATGGTTATTGATAGTAAAGTAAAAGGAAATCCTTCACAACTCCTGTCTTTGCATTTATATTCACATTGTTTACTGAACCAGTTGTGAGAAATTTAGAGGGTTGTATATCAAAATGTAATTCACAC
>NW_006399838.1:12574095-12578424 GCF_000299155.1 Elephantulus edwardii | reverse complement strand
AGGTTTGACAATTGTTCATCTATTTTAATGACTCTTTTGAGGACCTAGCTCTAGGTTTAGTTGATGGTTTAAATTGTTTTTCTGTTTGATATAAACAAATGGTTCATTCAGTCTTCAAAGTGCAAAACAGATATATTTAACTTGTTATTGTTGTTGATTGTCAGAGAGTCATACTCGACTCATAGAGACTTTATGAACATAGAACCTGAGGCCTTTCTATAACTGTCATTTTTCTAAATTCATAGAGATTCCAGAGGCACGTAGTTTAGGAATTGGATGCCACTCCTGCTTCCAGGCCTGTCTTAAAACTGGGAGGTCCACTAAACACTGTCCACAATGGGCAGCCATTATGGCATTTGAGACCCTAATGGTACAAGGTTCAGCATCACAGCAAACTCAGGTTACCTCAGCACAGCAAACTGACAGAACAGTGTTGTACAATTTAGAAGAATGTTCCTCCAAAATACCTTAACAAGGGATTAAAATAGAATCCCTGGGGTCTAGCTTTTAAATACAAGGGACCTGCAGGAGGTCTTGTTGACACAAAACAAGAGGCTTAAATAAAAAACAGCCAAGTATTCCACAATGGCCCTAGCATGTCTTAATAATATGTGTATGCATAATTTAAATAATTTATTTTCATGAGATTTAAACAACTCTGCATATAAATTATGGCTTTTTATGGTATTTAAAACATTCTATTCTTTTCTTCTGCTTTGGTTACAAATCCTTGGCAGATTCTGTAATACCTAGAGCTTTCACACCTGGCTTATGAACTAACATAACAAAAGCATTGCTCATGGTAATTGGAGGTTATATTATCATTCCTGTGAGAACCCTTACCAGTCATTAACAGTTTGTTTGCATGATTACATTTTAAAAATTCTGTATAGATTATCTTATTTGCTTTGAGGCCCCCATGCTTAATTTTATGGATTCATATGCTAATGTATGTAAATTGAGTTTTCAATTCACCTAAATATTTTTATCATATTTAATATTTAGTTTATAGTTCTAACTTGTCTTAAAATAAGGAATTAATAGTTATGTAGGCTCAACTCAGTACAGTGAAAGAACACAAAATAAAAACAGATACGTACTTTCTTCGAGTAAAAGCCTCTAAACTGTGTTCCAGTAATTATGTTAGGGAAATATAGACCCAAGAGGAAATAGTTAACTTCTAAAACTGTGTTGCCATTCTGAATATTTCATGGTATCTTTAGAGTACAGCTTCATAGATTTTACTTTTTTTTTCTTTCTATATTTTTTTTTGGTTTGTATATAATCATTCAAATATTGTGTTTCATGCATGCACATTTTGTTATAGAATCATTTATTTACATTGTTTTATTCCATGAAATTGTATTTGATACAATCACTCTTATACATTACATTTTATGTAATTAATTACAATTGATTTGTGCCCATTAATCATTTCCTTGCTCTTTTACCACTCCATCCACCCACCAAGCTAGCAATCTTAGTGATTTATTTACTTCCTCTTTTTCTACACTTTCTTTCATTTTCCTTCCCCTTTTGAAAATTATATGTATCTTTCTCAGTTATCCATCTATGTTTACATGAATGGTTTTACACCGTATTTGTCTCCATGAGACTGAGTTACTTCACCCAGCACAGCACTCTCTTGACTTGACATCTCCAGAAAATAGAGAAAGAACAATAAGCTAACCCTACAGCCTTTAGAAGAAAGGAAATAATAGGAACGAGGGATAAAATCAGAGAGATCTTGTTGTTGTTATTAGGTGCTGTGGAGGAGGGTATGACTCCTTAGTGACCCTATGAATAATACATGTAAATTGAATTATTTCAATTCACCTAAATATTTTTATCATATCATATGTAAATACTCAACACTCTTAGCACCAGTAGCCAGGAAATTAAAAGACATATTGCGATGAGAAAGTCTGCTGTTAGGGACCTCTCCAAAGTACCGAAGAACAATTGTGTCACTCTGGAGACTAAGATGCACTTGCATCTTTGCAATCACTTGTTATGCATCAGAAAGCTGGACAATGACTAAGGAGGAAATAAGGAGGATTGATGCCTTTGAGCTGTGGTGCTGGAGAGGAGTATTGAATGTACCATGGACTGCTAAGAAAACAGATTCATCCTAGAGAGGGTTAAACCAGGCTGCTCCTTGGAGTCAAGGATTCTGAGGCTCCGTCTGACATACTTTGGATGTATTATGAGGAGAGACCAGTCCTTGGAGAGGGACATCATGCTTGGGAGGGTGGAAGGACAGCACAGGAGGGGAAGACCCTCTATGAAGTGGATTGATTCAGTGACTGGGGTAGTCGTGGTGGGTGTGTCGGAGACAGCGAGAAGGCACAGGACAGAGCAGGGTTTAGGGCTTTTGGACAGAGGGTTGCTATGAGTTACAAGCAACTCAAGGGCACATAACAAGAAGAACAACATTGTATGTTAGCATTTATTTTATAGTCATAACTTGTCTTAAGAGAAAGAATTAGTTATGTAGGTGGACAGGCCCAACTCAGTACAGTGATGCAGCGCTGTGTTCTCCTGTGATAGTCTCACATCTCTGACAAGCTCAAGCTAGCAGTTGGAGTCACTGTGTCAACCCACCTGGAACATTAAAATGATCTGTGATTTCATTTTGTGGATCCAAGCTAAATAAAAGCGTAGATAATTTTAATTTTCTTCTCCATCTATCATAATGCTGCCTCTTAGTCTACTTGTAATTTTTGTTTCCTTCATGTTTGAGATGGAATTCATACTAAAGCCTGTAGCCTTTGATCTTTTTCAGGAAGTGCTTTAAGTACTTTTCACATTCAAAGAGTGATACCGCGTCATCTGCGTAACACAGGTTATTGATGAATCTTTCTCCTATTCTGATGCCACATTCTTCTTCGTGTAATTCTACTTCTCAGATTGCTTATTTACCAGACAGATTCAATCAATGGATGAATATACACAATTCCAACACACACTTTGTATGATTTTAAAGCATTCAATATCCCCCTGTTGGCTCCAGTGACTGCTTTTTAGTCTATGCAAAGGCTCTGTACGAGCACAGTTCAGTGTTCTGCAATTCCTATCCTTCTCAATCCATAAATTCTTATTATCCACACAATTACCTACTTTTGCATAGTCAATAAGACACAAGTAAAATTCCTTCCTATATTCTGTTTTCAGTCTCTATCTATGTATTGTTTGTCGATGCTATGTGTTCACCAGTTTTTTGATCTATTTGATACAAACAACACCCTTTATTCAATTCCTTAACCTGATCCAGCTTGTCTTTCCAGCTGTTTCCTGTCAGCGTATTGATACTTAACTTAAAAATAATCTTTAGCAGTTTTCCATGTATGTGTTAAAACAGTATTTTTTGTCATTTCTACATCTCCATAGATCAACATTTTGGGAAATATGCAAAACTATGCATCATTTGCAATCACTTCATCAGGTCTTCTTAAGCTTTGGGCATAGACTAGCGACCATGCCCAGAGCTGCTCGTTACTGTAGGAACACATTGATGTTTATTTAGTCAATTCCTACAGCCAGTCTTACTTTTGCTGATGTTTTAGCACAGCTTAAGCTTTTTCATTCAATAACATTGATCATTGATCCTATGTGGTTGTTGTTAGATGGTGTCATGTCAGTTATGACCCACAGTTACTGAATGAACAACAGATCTGTGCTCGACCCTATCCAAAGCCATTTTCCTGCTTTCTGACATAGATAAAGCTCATTGTGGCAGTCACTGTGTCAATCACCTGTTTGAGGGTCTTCCTTTTCCTCACTGACCCTCTGTCTCTTCAAGCATCATGTCCCTCTCAAAGAAGTCTCTCCTGGCAACATGCCCAGAACCTATAAAGTCATTATTCATTGACTTCATTATTTTCATTATGAAACTTCATTATTTTTACCTCCAAAACTTCATTATTTTACCTCCTCATTCACCAGTCTGATGTCATTGCAGTGTTCTAGGGAATTCCTTGACAGCAGATTTTCTCAATGAAATTCATCTCTTGATTTACTAGCTGCTATGAGGGTTGATTGTGAAGCTGAATGGAGATTTCAAAAGGCAGCACAAGAAGGCAAAGTAAAATATTAAAATAAAATGTGCAAGGAGCTGGAGTCAGAAAATCAAAAGGGCCAAACTCAGTATTCCTTAAGCTGAAGAAACTGAAGAACAAATTCAAACCTCGAGTTGCAATACTTAAGGATGCTTTGGGCAGAATATTAAATGATCCAGGAAGCATTAAAAAAAGATGGAAAGAGTATACAGAGTAATTGCACCAAAAAGAATTTGTGGACAGAGAAGAATTTCATGAAACAATATATGAG
>NW_006399838.1:12572098-12573211 GCF_000299155.1 Elephantulus edwardii | reverse complement strand
CATATACATACATATATAAATATATATACACACACACACACACACACACACACATTTCTGGTCCGTTCTCTCTCTCTCTCCTTCTCGCTCTCTCTCTCTTTCTCGCCTTCTCTCTCTCTCTCCCCCTCTCTCTTTCTTACTCTCTCCTCTCTCTCTCCCCCCTTCTCTCTCTCTCTCTCTCTGTGTTTTGTCTCAGTGTTATTGAGTCATTACTAAATCAAAGCTTACCCTTCAGTAAGTTTTTAGAAGTTATCAGTCAAATGAGAGGAGATCATGATTTTTTTTTCTTCCAAAACAGTCACTAGTAAATTCAAACTGGAATGCAAGAATTTCCTTTTTATCAAAAATGTACCCCCTACCCTATGAAATATACCATTAGAGCTCTAATTACTACAGCCTTCACTATGGATTATATCCCAATAAAAAAAATTAAAAATTGTCATCACTTGACCTTTGGGCAACATCAACTTCATCACAGAAAAATAATGAAGTAGTTAATGATTTCATTTTACTTGGGTACACAATTCATTTTTTAGTTGTTGTGTTGTTATGTGCTGTCAAGGTGCTTGTGACTGTTACAGATTTTATGTACAACAGCCCTGAAACCTGCTCTATTCTGAGCCAATCTTATCGTCTCTTACACACCTACCCACATTACCCCAGTCATTGCATCAATCCATCTCATTGATCGTCTTCCTCCCTTTATCCATCCCTCCACCCCCAAGCAAAATGCCCCTCTTCAAGGTCAGGTCAAGTTCTGGTCTTTTCTTACAACATGCCCAAAATATGTCATGCAAAGCCTCAGAATCCCCGCCTTCAAGGAGCAGCCTGGCTTCATCCTCTCTAGGATGAACTTGGTTGTTTTCCTGGCTGTCCATGATATATTCAAAACTCTTCTCCAGCACCAAGTCATCAGTTCTCTTTCTATCATCCTTAGTCATTGTCCAGCTCTCTGATGCATCGCAAGCAATTCCAAAAACTGTGGCCTGGATCTGGTGCATCTTAGTCTCCAGAGTGACATCGTTGCTCTTCGTCACTTTGAAGAGGTCTCTGATAACCAGCTTTCCCAATGCAATTCATCTCTTGATTTTCCGGCTGCTGGTACCAAGAGTG
>NW_006399838.1:12569548-12570823 GCF_000299155.1 Elephantulus edwardii | reverse complement strand
CAAGACTGTTGACTGTGGAGCCAAGCAAACTAAAGCTGTGTACAATCTCAATCTCTTCACCATCCATCCTGATGCTGCCAATTGGTGATAACTTTCCTAAACAATTAAAGCCTTGTGATCACATTTTATATCATTAGTGTTGTTGTTACCATTGAGTTGACCCACGACCCTCTAGTGGGTTTTCAGGAGTAATAAATCAAACAGAACAGGACGGCTCATCCTTCTCCCACAGGGAAACTGGTGGATTTGAACCACATGACTTTGGGATTGCTGTGCAGCCTCTTACCTCTAGGCCACCAGAGTTCCACATAAACAAGCATAAATACATAATGTTAAGAACATAGCAGTTAGTATCATTTAATAAATGCATTTGGTCTTGTATTTGTGTTGATAAGTATAAAGGCGCCTGTGCACTATTGTTAGAATCAATTGAGCAACAACTAATTTATTTAAATTTTGTGTGTGCAGAGTAGGACTGCTTCATAGGTGTTCAAAGCTGTGATTCTTCAGAAGTAGATTATCCGATCTGTCTTGTGAGGAGCTGCTGGGTCCATCGAAACAGTCAACCAGTCCTCAAGATTTCAAGATATTAATAATCATAGCCTCCCGACAGCTCTATAAAACACCGTCATTTCAGTGCTTTGATTATAGTGTAGACGAGTAAGTTCTGTTGTCTGACAAGATGTGCTTAAATATAAACTTATACTCTGTAGTTGTATAATCTTAGATAATATAAGTAATCTTTGTACACCTTAGGAACCTCTTTGAAAAGCAAAAACAAAAAAAAAAACCAAAACAAAACAGAATAAAACCAACATCCAAGTTGTGGTTTCCCCAGCATAGTGACAGCAGGGCCACAGCTGAGATGGGAATCCAGACAGGACTGGGCACCCTCTGCATACAGAGATTTCTGCCCGGGCCCCAGGAGGAGATACTGGATGTCCTCTGCAAACACAGAATTCTGTCCAGCCTCCCATCCACGGGGGCGCTATGTCTGAGCTGGGGTCTTAGTTTAAAGATTAAGCTTACCCATTGTTACATTGGCAACACTTAAGTTTAAGGAAAATATAGTCTCTGGAGACTGAACTTTTTTAGGATGATTGGCTGAAACGAAATAAAAACCAAAGGGAGACTAAGAAAGGAGCCTTTTCACAGTGACATGCTGTGAGAGGACCTCTGTGTCAGCCTTCCCTCTTATTTTCCCGTGTCCCTGCTTTCTTTCTGTGTCTGGTTTGCAACATAAGTCATTCTGTTTTTATATGTATATGTATATGT
>NW_006399838.1:12564398-12569257 GCF_000299155.1 Elephantulus edwardii | reverse complement strand
ATAAACTCAGTGTTCAATATATTTTATTTTGTAGAACAATATTAGGGACCAGCCCTTAGAGAGCGACACCATGCTTGGGAGGATAGAGGGACAGTGCAGGAGAGGAAGACCCTCTATGAGGTGGATTGATTCAGTGACTGAAGTAATGGGAGTAGGTATGTGAGAGACAATAAGACTGGCACAGGATAGAGCAGGGTATAGGGCTGTTGTACATAGAGTCGCTATGCGTCACAGGCAACTTGACAGCACATAGCAACAACAACAGAACAATATTCTTTATTTAGGTAAATTCTTTTATAGACTTTAAAGATCAATTGGTTTTATAAAAATATACTCTGAAAAGAAATAAATTATCTTTAAATTGAACTCTAATACTTTCTAAAATCAAAGTTTGCTTAGTACCTTCATTAGACTATTATTGAAGGAAACCTGGAAGTATATAGTATAAGCATCATATACTGAACAGCTAACCTCAAAGAGATCTGGTTGAATACACGATCTGCTTGCATCCTGCAAGATATATGGCCTTGGAATCTCAACGGAAGGTCACTATGAATCAGAACCATTTTGACTATTATGGGTTTCCTTGATATTTTTCTAAGATTTCTGTAACTCTACCTGAAACCACCTGATTATCTAGAAACAAGTCAGTTGCTGAAAACAGAAATAATACAGAATTATTTCATAAGACTCGGATATCAAAGAAGATAAAGGTGAAAACAAATAAAAGTCAAATATGTCAAATGTTGAAAATACAGTCATCAAGTAAGTGTTGAGAGCTTAATGTGGTGTGTATAATTCTACTGAGTAAAACAAGAAGTTCTGAAGATATTTTCACTTGACGTTAAAGGATTCAGAAAGCGGGACATGAAAACAAAAATAAAAAAAACCCAAAAGCTTAAAGACAAGAGAAGGCATATAAGATCCAGGAGAAGCACAATTCAGTGATATGTTTCAGAAAATGGAGCAATTTCTGAAAGGCTATGGTGGAAGTTTTTGTGGTTAAGTGGCAAAGATGAAATAGAATACATTCCTGGAGTACAATTACAGAAGTTTCTGCAAAGCTCTTAAACTTTGGATTTCAAATCAATCGTGAGAGTGGTTTTCAAATTATATTCCAGAGAATCCAATTATTGCATAGAAATTTCTCAATGCCTGTAGATTCTGTAAGGAAAAGAATGAACTGGAACAATTCTAGGATTAACCTTTCAACTAAAAAAAAGAAGCAGCAGCTGTGTGTGTGTTGTGGTTTGTTTTTTTTCCTGTTAAGAATGCATATACATGCTGACATATAGCTGAGGGTATGTCGATGGTTCCTTTTATAAATGAGAAGATGTTATTAGAAGAAAAACCTGGTTATTAAATGATATGGCTACATATTCATGCTTCATTATGAAAGTGAGATGTGGCAAGATTATAAAAAAGATACTGGTAAAAGGAGAAAAATACGATATTATGAGACCTTTTCCCAAGACTTAAAATTGAGAATGGTGAGAATTTGAAAATATAAGAAATAAAATTAACACTCCAAATGTCCATCAACAAATGTCTGGATTGAGAAATTGTGGTAAACTCACACAATGAAATATTAAACAGCCTTCTGAAATAACAATTTCAAAAAAATAGTACATAACTTGGAGAGACTGGAGAGCATTATGCTGAGTGAACTACCTGAGTCTTATCAGGACAAATACTTCATAAGATCAATATTGTGAAAATAGAAGAATAACTAGTAAGATGTACATGAAAGTCCAAGGAGGAAATTCGGAGGAAGCAAGGGGCTAAAGGTGGGGAAGAGGGAAGACTTTGGAGAGCAGAGAGAGGAGGTGAAGGAATTTGGAAAGATCCAGTGGAGGTCTGAAAAGATAGAAAATGCTGGGCATAGATCAATGAACAATTGTTTTCATAAAACACAATGTATGAGAATAATCATATGAAACTACATGAAGCAAGGAATGAGTGAAACACAATGTATTTGAACTTTGTATGCAAGCAAATATAAAATTTTTTTTAAAAAGCCAACCCAAAACAATCAATGTAATTTATCGCATTAACAAAGCAAAGAATAAGAATCACATGTTCCTATCAATAGGTACAGAAAAGCTTTTCCTAAATTCAAGGCCCCCTTATGATTGAAACATAAAAAATAGATATCTATAGAAATTTCCTCAACATAATGAAAAGTATATACACAAAACAAAGAGCCAACATTATTATTAATGGAGAGAGACAAAAGAGCTTCTCTACGTGAACAAGGACCAAACAAGGATGCCCATTATCACCACTCTTATTCAATATGCTATTGGAAGTTCTTGCTAGGACAATGAAACAAACAAAACCAAAAAAAAGAAGAAAGAAATAGGAGGGGTCCAAATTACCAAAAATGTGGTAAAGCTGTTGCTATATGCAGATGATATGATAGTGAACACATATAACACAAAACACTCAGCAATAGATTCTATCTTCTAAGACATCAAAGAGTACATACCACATGAAAGCCATTGTTGTTGAGTCAGTACTGATGTGCAAGGTAACCATGGTTAGTAATACTCCATGGGGTTTCTTTAAGTACAAGGAGCTTAGGTTAAAAGCTTACCTTTAACCAAGGTTTGGGCACTTGGAACCCACCAATTAAAACAACGAAGTGCTCAGGAGGAATAAGTCATTCTTTGTGGAGACCTCTGGTGGCTAGGTTATAGGGATTTTGCTGTTACCTAAAGGTAGCGTCTCTCTGGCAGTCTGACTATCCCACTATTTGTTTGTAAGAAGAGCAATCATCTACCATACAATTTATAGCCTCCAACAAACCCCAGGACCAACTACTGGTTGATTCTGGCGTAAAAGAAGGAGTCTGATGTAAAGAGTGGGGGGGAAATTGTTTCAAATTCATACCTTAAATTCCATCAAGATACGTGTTGGGGAAAAGATCACAGAAAATGAAGAATGTAAAAAAAAAACCCATTAATTGAGATTTAAGTCATAAGAAAACATCAGAGGAAGGAATCGTATTAGAATTAGGAGTAAGTACTTCAGTCAGGCTTCAATTCTCAGCATTACCACTATCTACAACAGAGGGGAAATTATCCAAATATAAATGCTATGATTTTAAGTCATTCTTGAGAATTTCAGTATCATAGAATTCAGACAAGATAAAAACCTTAAAAATGTGAGATGTAGTTAACACTTCTGATGGTGATGATATATGCAGAATCTACAGTGATTAAAATTTTTGTAAAAGTGTTGAAAATAGTGAGAACAGAGGGAATTCCCAGAATGGAGATATTTTATGACAGGGTTTAAAAAAAATCATGTGTAATCCAAATTCTTATAATCTTTAGATTTCATAGGATGGTATCAATAATACTGCTGTAACAGAAATGTCAGTAGTGACTGGCTTTAACACACAAACATTTCTTAATGGTTTAGGAGCCAGGAAATCCAAATTTCAGATACCAGCTCTAGAGAAAGGCTTCACCACTCCTGACTGTCATTGTCTCGTTTCAACTCTGGAGGCTTTGAACCCCTCTGAGATCTTCTCATGTCAGTCTTTCCCTGGATCCAGGAATCACTCCAATTCTGGCTTTTCTCCTTGGCGGCAGCCAAGTACCTCCTCTTTGTTCAGTTTTCTCTCTTTAAGATATGAGACGATACAGGTCACACTCTTATGGACAAAACCCATACATCTATCAGGCTTGCAACCCAAGAGTGTTGTCAACTGATAGGAAGATCAACAGTGAGCCATGATTACCTCACCACATAACTTCCAAGCCATTAAGATTCATGGCCCAACTTATGACTCTATATTTTTCTTTTACCTTCCCTCTTTTTGATAAAATGTCTGTAGCTTAAAAAAAAAAAAATCATGGCTCACACAAGTTGACATGCGGGAGGTGGGTGGGAAGTGGACACACATAATACAATCTACAAGAGCTGGAAAATATTTAAGTCCATGTTTCAGCCATAACTCAATAAATCCCAGTGGATGACAGACCTCACAGGAGACAACTGTTGTAAATGATGGAACTATTAGGGCTTCAGTCATCATCTAGACTATTAACAGGAATGCGCCAGAAATCAGGTGTTTGACTGTGATGGTCACACAAAACCAATGTTCACTAGAATGTCACTTTCTTGAAGGCAAGGGCCTTTGCAGTTGCCTATTTTCAGTAATTAATTAGATGAATGAAGAGAAAGTGTAAATTCAAAATTAGATACAGAAGAAGAAATCAGAAAAGGAAATAAGCTCAGATAAATGAATGCAACTGCAGAGAAGCACCTGGTCTGGCATCCCATAATAATGTTTTGTGACCACCCTAAACTAATTGGCTCCTCTTAGCATCTGTTATCAAGTCGGGGTCTTTAATATTTAGGATTGTGTCTAATGCTCTATTTTAGTCAATATAAAGTCTACATTTGACTTTCCCAGTATTAGAGACTGAAAAATATTTTGCTCAGTCTTTTTTGTAACAAGACAGACACTGCATTTTAAACATTGACCTGCTTCTTGAACAGTGTTAAGGCAGGGCTGGACAGTAACAGCTCAAAATCTAAGAAGTAGTTAATTGATCACCCAGGTTCTCTCTGTTAATCTCTGATTGTGGTTTTAAGAGTCTACATTTCCATGAAAACTTTAATATGACTAGAGTCTACTTCTAGGAAAAAGTTTTTGATGAACGCAGAAATTTAGTCTTTAGAAACTTCCATTCATTCCCTCATCTGTTTAAATGGAGTATACATAATTTAAAAGCGATATATGATAGGGTATTATAGTTATCACAAGAGTCTAGAATTAAGGTTGCATAGTGGAGTGTACTCAGGGCGGTGGGAGGGGTGTGGGGGGATTGTACACCAAAGAAAGA
>NW_006399838.1:12527166-12564283 GCF_000299155.1 Elephantulus edwardii | reverse complement strand
ATTTATCCTCTCCAGATTGTTCATTTCTGCTATATTTGTCAGTCTCTTTACAACACAGATTAAGCCTTTTAAATTTGCTCCCAGTATTTCTACTACTGTGTAAAGAAAACTTCAGATAAGGTCTGTGCTGAGAATGAAAGTTCCATCAAATATATTCATTACGAGCACAGTTTGTACTGGTGATAGTAACCACACACTTTTGTACAGGAGTGCATCTCAGAGTCTTCCTTATGTAGCTCTGACTCAGAAATTACAGGATTATAGGATTTCAATTCATTATTTCACTCTCAAATCATCAAAACGAGAGTATTGCATCAATGATGTTCTTGTTCTGTGGTTGGTTTTTGTTTGTTTGTTGAGCGCAAATAAAGGATTCATTCTGGATAAGGTGGGGGGAAGCCTCAAAAACAAAAACAAAACTTGTTAGTCTGGTAGACCAATTTAGTACAGTGGCAGTTTACAAGAACAATATATAAAAATCAGTGGGATTTCACTATAGCAACACAACAACAAAAACATGGAAAAGAAAACTAAGAAAGTAATATTATTTACAATAACCAACCACAAGATGAAGTGGTTGGGAGTAAACCTACAAACATGGAGTATCTTAGTAAAGAAAATAATTAAACACTACTAGAAACAATAAATGGGAAAATATTCCTTTTCTATGCATAGGAAGACTCAACATTTTGAAAATAACAATCCTACTAAACCCAATCTTTATGTTTAATTCAATCCCAAAACAGATATCAAACTCATTCTTCAAAGAGACAGAAGTAACAATTGGCAGTTCTATCAACAAAGGAAAGAGAACTTAAATAAGCAAAATTCTTCTGAAAAATAATAATAAAATGAGAGGCATAGCACTCTCTGATCTCAAAACATACAACATAGTAATAACTGATGCCTTTGAACTGTGGCTCTGCAGAAGACTCTTGAACACAGCATGGACTGCCAAGAAAGCAAATAGGTCTGTCTTGAAGAGAGTGAAACCAAGTTTTTCTTTGGAAGCCAGAATTTTGAAGCTTCATCTCATATACTTTGGGCACATGACCAGAAGAGACTGGTTCTTGGAGAGGGACATCATGCTCAGAAGGGTGGAGGGACAGTGCAGGAGAGGAAGACCCCAGACGAAATGGAATGATACAGTAACTGGGGCAATGGGGGTTGGTGTGTCAGAATTAATGAGACTGGCTCAGGACAGAGCAGGGTTCAGAGCTGCTGTACATAGGGTCGCAGGCAATTCAAAGGCATATACCCAAAAACACAATAGTAACTAAAACAACATAGTATTGGTAAAATGACAGATACATAAATCAGTGGAATGTAATCAATAACCCAGAAATTAACCTAGCTACCTATAGTCAATTAGTATTCAACAAGGAAATAAGCTATCAAATGGAGAAACAATAACTTCTTCTAATTGTGCTGGTAACTGGACATCTACCTGTAGAAATTGAAACAGGATCCACATCTCACACCATACACAAATAATAATTCAAGGTTGATCAGAGACCTAGGAATAGAACTCAAAACCATTAATATCATTCATAAGGAACAAAATAGGGCCAAACTTAGAATCTATAGCCTATGGCATAAATAAATTTGCAAATACAGTTAAAAATGCACAACATGGAGAGGTCAAAACTGAAGAATGAGACCTTCTGAAGATCAAGTGTTTAGGTACATAAAAAAAAAAAATCCAATATGGTAGCCTAATGGAAAGAAGATATGCTACAATTCCAAAGGCACTCGGTTTGAGGCTACTACCTGTTCTGTGGGAGAAAGATGGGCAATCTCCTCTCATGTGATTAACTGCCTCTGAAAACCTGCTGGAGGGTCAGTTCCAACTCTATTATACATAGCAACAACAGCAACAACTCGATGAAAATAAATCCTCCAGACTGGGAAAAATCGTTTGACAATGACAATTCAGACAAGGGTCTCATAACTAAAGTTTACAAAACATTACAGGCCTCCAAAAGAAAAAGACTGATGATAATAAAATGAGCCAAAGATATGAAAAGACTTTTCACAGAACAAGACATTCATATGACCAACAGACACATGAAGAAATGTTCAAAATAACCGTCAATCAGAGAGACATAAATAAGACAACAATGAGATACCATCTCACCCTAGTAGCGGTAGCAAAGTTTATTAACAGGAGAGGAAGAAATAAATGTTGGAGAGGATGCAGAGAGATTAAAACTTCCATGCACTGCTGATAGGGTTTGAAAATGATTAATCATCCTGCAAGGTTTTGGTGTTTCTAAAAACAAAACAAAACAAAACAAAAACACAAAAAACAAAACCAAAACATCAAGTAACTGTTCAGTTAGTTTCTAGACTGACATCGTTGCTCTTCAGCACTCTGGAGAGGTCCCTGACAGCAGACTTTCCCAACGCAATTTGGCTATTTCCTGACTGTTGGTGCCAAGAGGTGAGTTGTTAATGAGTCATAATACAAAATCATTACAATTTATTTTAAAATTATTACAATTAATGCAACCTCATTGGCAGATTTTTGTTGTTCATTGCCCTTGAGTCAAGCAAGACTCATAGTGACCCTATGAACAAAAGGTGTGAAGCCTCTCAACAACTATCGATTTTCATCAAAGTTCATAGGGTTTCTGGAGGCATGTTATTTAGGAAGTAGATGCCACTCCTGCTTCCTTAGACAAACTAATATTAGGATAAATATTGTGAATTAAAGAACTCTGGTACCTTCTGCAACTTTGAATCTTTTAAACCTAAAATTTTGGTGAAAATCAATAGAAGGTACAAGAATAAGAGACTTAAAAAATTAACTACAATGAGAAGAGGCTTTTAAAAGTAAGATTAAGTATAATTTCTAAAACCAGGACCATATTTCTCTAGAAAATAGTGATTATTCCATGTTAAACTATAATAAAATAAGTGATATTAGGGAGCTCTGGTGGCCTAGTGCCAAGAAGCTGTGCTGCAATCTGAAGTCACTGGGTTCAAGGTCACTCTACAGAAGAAAGATGGACAATCACTTTTCATGCGATTAATTGCCTCTGAAAACCTGCTGGAGGGTCAGCTATGGGTTGACTCCAACTGTATGTTACACATCAATCTTAGCATTACTTTAGTTTGATTTTCATGCTGAGTTATAGTAAGATTGCAATTGAAGCACATTTGTAGCATCTTTGGGATAATAAACTAAAACATCTTCATTTAAATTTATATGATGCTGATATTTAAGTCATTTTAGTCTATGCATTACCCCCATACATTCTTCATATTTCACTCTTCCTGGCAAAGGGCTTTTGATCAGTCACATACGATATCTACTGAGACAGCAAATAATCAGATGTATTGAATGCAGGCAGGAAACATTGATCTTCAAGTCAGATCACCATTTGTGGCCTTGGTGACAAAGTGAGCAAGCAGGCTTTGCAAAAGGCCAATACCAAACAGAAAAAGATTGATGTATTCAACAGGCTTATCTTTCAAACGGCTTACTTCAATCTGTCTACAGTTAATTTTCACATAGATCTGATTCATTAGGAAAAGCTGGTTACTGAGAAAAGCTTGATGGAACAGGGAGGGTTGATGCAAACTATATTTAAATCAGAAATAGAATAAGTAGAAGCACTGGCTATGTCCTGTCTTTATTAGTCAATATTACAATAATATAAATATCACAAGTAGAAACCTTCCGCAAACAAGTTTATTCTCTTGTAGCTCAGGAGCCCAGGAGTCTGAATTCAGCATATCTGCTCTAATGGAAGGGTTTCTCTCTCTGTTGATTCTAGAAAAAAAGACTCTTGTCTGCCTTCCTCCTCTGTAGCACAGCATGCTTTAAAGATTACCATGCATCTTTTTGTTTATTTTATTCATTTTAATGAACATTTACAGAGATTTTGGATTTCCATTCACTCATTGTTGCACTTTTCTCCCTGCCCAGGCCTCCCTCTACCCCAGTTCGCTTCTCTCTTTGAAAAGTAAAAGAAAAATTCTTTCATTGGTATACAATCCCCACCCCCTGCACCACACCCCTCCTCTGTACCTCCCCAAGCATCTTGGAGTCAGTCTTTTCCAGGTTCTAGAAGACTCACTCCACAGGGACTCTAAATCCAAAATATGTTCTACTATGGCTTTTCTTCGTAGTACTGAGATTCACCACCAATCCCCTTTCCTTCACTTAATTCTGTACTTTTTCTATTTTTAAACATTTCTTAAAATGTTACTATTTTGTGTGCGTGTACCATCAAATCGGATCTGACTGGTACAGGAGGAGATTGCCCCTCCTTCTCCAGCAGAGCATCTGGTGGATTTGAACCATTCACCTCTGGGATTACAGTGTAGTAATATACTGTTGTTGTCGTGTGCCAGCCAGTTGTAACTAACTCAGAGCTGATCCTCCAATGGGTTTTCAGAGGCAATAAATCATGCATGAGGAGATTGCCTGCCTTTCTCCTGAAGAGCAACTGGTGGATTTGAACTGCATGCCTTTGGGTTGGCAGCACAGCTCCTTACCCACCAGGCTACGAGATCTCACCTCTTTCTATTTTTTTAAAATATTCTACTGGTTTGCAAAGAAATCCCATATACACTGTTTTATTCATGTACATTGTGTTTCACACATTCCTTAATTCACAATGTGTTTCACATGATCATTTACATAGTGTTTTATAAATGTAATCAACATTATTCTGTGTCCACTATTACCCTGTCTTTTTTAGGCCTTCACTGGATCTTTTCTAATTTCTTCACCCATCCCCCATCTCTGTTCACCAAATTCGCAACCCTGTGGTTTTCCGCACTCCCCACCCTCACTCTCCCTGCCTTCTTCCTTTTCATTCCAGTAGCAGTGGCAAAGTTTTAACAGGAAAGAAAGAACTGTTTTAGAGGACGTGGACAAATGGGAACTTTCATACACTATTGGTGGGATTGTAAAATGCTACATTCATTCTGAAAAGCAGAACTTAGACATGTCATATGACCCATCTATTTCACTGCTAGAACTATACCCCCAAGGTGGAGGGGGAACACCACATCAACTGAGACACAGATGGAGATTTGTACATCGATGTTCATAGCAGCATTATTCATAGTAGCAAGAACATGGAAATAGCCCAAATGTCCCTCAAGAATCAAATGGATTGAGAATTTGTGGTGCATTCCCATGGTGGAATTCTACGGCAGCACTCAGGAGCGACAATTTAAAAAAATACTGTATAATATGAGAGAGGCTAGAAAGCATTATGCTGAGGGAACTATCTCAATCTCATCAGGGCGATTATTTTTAAAAAGAGAAGGAAAACTAGCAAGATACATATAAAAGTCTTTATTTTGTTTATATAACAGTTATTCTGAGACATATCCTAGAGAAGAAATCAGGGCTATGACTGACACTGGCTTAAGTTTATTGTGTGTCACACTAATCTCCTTATCCCATATCAGGGCTGATCACGACAGTCCACATCATTGGGGGTGGTTATATCATTGCACAAGTACTACACTAAATCATTACGTGAAACTGAAAATTATTATGCAAGCAAGTTGACACATATTTTGTGGGGATACATAATTAAATCCATGAAAATCATCTTTGTTTTGAGTATGCTTTTTATGGTAGACCCTTCATGGTTCACGCTTGATTAAAAATAGAGTTTGAAGATCAGAATCTACTAAAGTCACCTCAGAAAAGAGGCCTTGTTAACCACTGATTGCAAAATATTCATTGACAGTATCTTTTCTGAGTCATAAGCGCCTGCTTTGAGTCAGAATTAATTCAATAGAATTTGATCTATTTTTAATTTAACAGAGTTGCTCCAGGAGAGTCAGTTCTTAGGGACTTCTCCAGAGCACTAAAGAGCAACACTGTCTGTCTAGAGAATACACTGAGCCTGATCCAGGCCATGGTCTTCTCAAAGCTTGTTACAAACCTAAGAACTAGGCACTCAATAAGGATGGCAGAAGAACAAGTGATGCTTTTGAACTGTGGTGCTGAAGAAGTGTATTGAACATACTATGGACTTCCAAGAGAACAAACAAGTCTACTCTGAAGAGGGTGAAGAGGTTGCTCCTTGGAAGCAAGGATTTTGCATCTCTGTCTCACATACTTTGGGCAAGTTTCCAGGCGATACTAGTCCTTATGAAAGGACATCGTGCTTCAAAGTGTGGAGGGTCAGCCGGGAAGAGGAGGGCTTTGGATGAGATTGACTGACACATTTGTTGTGGAAATGAGATCAGGTGGGTTAGAGGTGGTGAGGGTGGTGTCTCAGGTGTTTGGCCGCTATGATTTTTAGTCAACTCAACACCAACAACACAATCAAGCATTGATTCTAAAATAAAATACACTAAAAGGGCTGCTAAAAATGCTATTGTTTTTGTTGTTAGGTGTTATCAAGTTGAGTACAACTCATAGAGATCCTAGGAACCTGAACCCTGTTTTATCCTGTGCCGTCCTCACACTTCCATATACACAAGAGCCCATTGCAGCAGTCACTGTGTCAATCCAGCTGGTTGAGGGTCTTCCTTTCCATCATAGATTATTCACCTTTCCAAGCTTGCTGTCCTGCTCCAAGGAATAGCCCATCCTATCAACATGCCCAAAGGATGTAAAGCAAATCCCCATCATCTTTGCCTCCAGAGAGAACTCTCTATCTGCACCCTCTCCAAGACATGTTTGAGTGTTCTTTTGGCAGTCCATAGGAATTCAGTGCTTTTCTCCAACACCACAGCTCAAAGATACAAATTCCTCTCTGATCCTTATTTATTGTCCAGCTCTCAGATGTATAGCAAGTGAACAGAAATATCATGGCCTTCATCAGACGCACTTTAGTCCTCAACCTGGCATCATTACGCTTCAATAATTTGGAAAGGTCCTTGACTGCAGATTTTCCCAGTCAAGTAAATCTTCTGATTTCCTGATTTCTGGTACAAAGGGTGTGGATTGTGGAGTCAAGGAAGATGAAGTTGTTGACAATTTCACTCTTTTGTCCATCATGATAGATATTGACTACAGGTTCAGCAATATGAATTTTTGTGTTCTTGGCAATGAGATGCAATCCATATTGTAGGCTGTATTCTTTAGCAAGTATTGTTGGTGTATTCTGCTACAAATGCTTCAAGTCCTTCTCACTTTCAGCAAGCAAGGTTGTGTCAACTGCATAACACAAGCTATTTATGGCTTTTCCTCTGATTTTAACATCACGTTCTTCTTTATGGAGTCCAGCTTCTCAACTAGTTTGCTCAGCATACAGACGGAATAGGTTTGGAAAGAGAAGACATATGGACACACTCACTCTCTTATTCATTTTAAACCATGTAGCGTTCCCTTGCTCTGTTCGCACCACAGTCTTTTGGTCTCAGTATAGGTTTCACATGAGCACAATCAAGTGCTCTGGGATTTCTTTCCTTCTCAGTGTCAGCCATAACTTGTTATGATCCACATAGTCAAATGCCTTTCATAGTCAATAAAACATAAATAGACACTCTTCTGCTTGAACTTCTGGCAGTTCCCTCTCTGTGTATCTAACCATTTTTGAGTGATCTTCAGCAGTAATTTGCTTCCATGTGATATTAATGACATTTTTAATAGTTCTCACATTCTGTCGGATCACTTTTCTTGGGAATATGAACAGAAATTGGACATTTTCTAATTCTTCTTCCTAGCATTTCTTAATTCAGGAATCAGCTTTAGTACAGTATCTGACAGTCAAGCACTATACACATAAAAGTAGATGATAGACAAGCTGCATGTCTCTAAGCTATTAGTAGAAACATGCAAAACACTTCTCTAATACAAGCAAATGACAGATAAGTGATTAAACCCCTTAAAGCAAAGCAGTCCAGAGAAGTAAACATACTTGTACAACATACCTGAGGTAGAGGCTCCTACATCAAGGTAACAGAGATGGTCCTGAAGACTCCGTGGTCCCAGGCCGAGGTCTTCCGACAAACAGCTCAGTCTACCTTAGTGAGACAGGGTTCTGAGGCAATACCTGCAGTTTGAAATCAACCAATCAAGCAATCAAGATACTGAATGCAAAAGATGGGAATGATAAAGAAAGAACAGTTTTTGGAAACGGGTTTGGGGACAGAAACGACGCTTAGGGGAGACTGACTTTTTTTTTATAAAATGAATATTAATTGCAAATACTTTATATAAAAACCACAAGCAGCAACTACACGTGAAGGTCTGCAGAGGAATCATATTGGTTACATCTGTGGAAGGAACTGCTTGAGAAGCTCAGTATTGGCTGTGGAAGTGAGGCCAGATGCTGACTGTGCCTCATTAACTACTCATGGGCAATTTCAGATTGAAGTTAAAGAAGATGAAAACATTTACACAAACACCAATACAGGATCTTGAGTCTACCTCACCTGAATTTCATAACTATTTCAAGAACAGGTTTGAGGCATTAAACACTAACGGTGGAAGACCAGATGAGCTGTGAGAGGACTTCAAGGACATCAGCCATTAGGAAAACAAAAGGTATTTACAAACACAGAGGAGCTGGAAAATACCAAAATAGGGGTCAGAAGAGACTTTGAATATCACACTAGATTTCTGAGAAGCCAAAACAAAGGTGGGGGGAGGGATGATGTAGTTAAAGAGTTGAACATCTAAAATAATCGTATGTTATTCTATGCTACGTGTGTGAGAGAGGTTTTATATCCAGTGCTTTATATCCAGGGGGGTAAGAACCATTGTTTAATCTCTTCCTACTACATTGGAAGATATGACTTGTTTTGAGACACGTGAAAAAAAAAAAAAACATACTGAAAGTGGCAACTTAGAACTCTTCTCAAAATGTCTCATACATTAACTGACTAGAATATTCATCAGCAATGCTTCCATTTCTAAAGTGACAGTATTGTTTTGACCCTAGACTATGATTTATAGGAGAAAATGAATTGTTTAATCTTTATTTTTCTCCCCTCTTTTCTTATTTTCTGAGATCAGGGAAAGTATGTGAAGCAAGACTTTGATTTCTAAGAATGGAGTTTTTATGCAGTCAATTTCTTAGAGCTTATAAATTGATATATTTTTGTAACCTCTATTTTATATAATCATAAATGTACTATCAACTATGTAACTTAGGGCTATCAAAGGCCACTTATGTTCTAGAAGTGGATGGCAAATCTTTCTTCCTGCTCGGTCTTAATTTGGATATTTAGTTTGAGAATAGTATCTGTCAGACAAGAATTTTACTGAAAGGAGCAGATTAAAAGACACTTTGCTTACAGAAATAACGATAACATATTAATTTAGGTGTATTTTGTTTTATTGAGGAAAACACACCCATATGTCCTAAAATTATTCTTGATAAGTTGGTAGGTGCCATCAATCATGACAATCAAAACAAGTCTGTGAACAACGAATGGAACCTTCTCTATCTTATGTCATCACACAAGCTTCGCCGTACTTGAAACCATAGCTCTAGTCACTGTCTAATTCCCTCTCATGAGGAGTTCTCTTTCACTCTCTATTGTTGTTGTTGTTGTTGTTGTTATGTGCCGTCGAGTCACTTGCGACTCACAGCGACCCTATGTACAACAGCCCTAAACTCTGCTCTGTCCTGTGCCAATCGCACTGTCTCTGACACTCCCATCCCAATTACCCCAGTCACTGAATCAATCCACCTCATAGAGGGCCTTCCTCTCCTGCACTGTCCCTCCACCCTCCCAAGCATGATGTCCCTCTCCAAGGACCGGTCTCTCCTCACAACATGTCCAAAGTGTGTTAGACAGAGCCTCAGAATCCTTGCCTCCAAGGAGCAGCCTGGTTTAACCCTCTCCAGGACAAATCTGTTTGGTTTCCTAGCAGACCATGGTACAGTCAATACTCTTCTCCAGCACCACAGCTCAAAGGCATCAATTCTCCTTCTATCCTCCTTAGTCATTGTCCAACTCTTTTATGCAAAACAAGTGATAGCAAAGACCCATGGCCCAATATGATGTATTTTTCCAAAGACTGATCCCTCCTGGCCACATTTCCAAAATACGCGAGACGAAGTTTCACCATCCTTGCCTCGAAGAAGCATATCCTTGTTACACTTTTTCCAAGCTGTATTGTATTTGCACAATAAAAATACAATAACGTTAGGGGAGCTCTGGTGGCCTAGTGGTAAGGAGCTGCAACTACAATCCCAGAGGCACACGGTTCGAATCCACCAGATGCTGTGCTGGAGAAGGAGGGACAATCTCCTCCTGTACCAGTCAGATCTGATTTGACAGTACACGCACACAAAAATAATAAAATAAAATAAAATAAAAAAAAATACAATAACGTTAAAAAAGGTCAGTTCTTGAGGATGAAATTAATAGTTTCATAATGAAACGTTCAAGGAGCTGGAGTTAGAAAATCAAAAGGGAGCAAAGTACTTGTTCAGCATTTCTCAAACAGGAAACTGGAGAAGAAATTCAAGCCTCAATTTGTAATACAGAAAGATGGATGCTTTGATGAAATCTTATAAGATTCAGAAAGCATCAAAAGAAGGTGAGTACACACAGTCACTAAACCAAAGAGAATTGGCCGATATGGCACCATTTCAGGAAGTAGCATTTGATCAAGAACCAGTGGCAATCACCTAAGTTCAAAGTGTTTTGAAAACATTGACAAAACATAAGGCCCCAGGAAATAGTGATTTGTCAACTGACATATTTTTAAAAAAACAGATGCATCCCTGAACATATAAACCAGGTTTGCCCAGAAATCTGGAGGATAGTTACCTGCCCAGTTGATTGGAAGAGATTTAGATTTAGATTTATTTCCATTCCCAAGGTGATCCAATAGGACATGAAATTATTGAACAATTATGACGAATGGTGACGAGATTGAGATTGTTAACAGCTTTAGTTTGCTTGGCTCCACAACCAACACTATCAGTATCCAGAAGCCAGGAAATCAAAAGACTAATTGCATTTGGAAAGGCTGCTGTCAGGAACTTCTCCAGAGTACTGAAGGGCAATGATGTCAGTGTGGAGACCAAGGTGCACCTGATCCAGGCTATAGTCTTCTTAATTGCTTGCTATGGATCAGAGAGGTGGACAATGACTAGGGATAATATAGGGAATTGATGCCTTTGAGCTGTGGTGCTGGTAAAGAGTACTGAATATACCATGGACTGCTAGGAGAACAGCAGGTTTATCCTAGAGAGGGTGAAACCAGGCTGCTCTTTGGAGGCAAGGATTCTGAAGCTCCATCTGACATACTTTGGACATGTTGCAAGGAGGGACCAGTTCTTGAAGAGGGACATGATGCTTGGAAGAGTGGAGGGGCAGAAAAAGAGAGAACGACTAGATTCATCCTGAAGAGGGTTAAACCAAGCTACTTCTTGGAGGCAAGGATGCTCGGGCTTTGTCTGACATAATTTGGACATGTTGCAAGGAGGGACAGGTCCTTGGAGAGGGACGGCAGCAGACAGTACAAGAAGAATATCTGTTTTTTGTGTTTTATCGACTATGCAAAGTCATTTAACTCTGTGGATTATGAACATTATGACTGACATCGCAGGGAGCTCTGATGCTTAGTGGCAAGAAGCTTCACTGCAATCCCAGAGGTACACAGTTCCAATCTACCAGATACTCTGCTGGAGAAGGAGTGACAATCTCCTCCTGTACCATTCTATGCACAAAAATTAATAGTATTTTTTAAAAAAGACATATTAACAAAATTATGCCTAACCTTTAGAAGAATAAGAATTGCTGAAGACTTGATTATGCTCATCTGAAAGCTCTACCTAGGCCAAGAAACTATCGTGTGAACAAAGCAAAGGAACACTGAATGGTTCAAAATCAAGAAAGGAGTTTATCTGAGACTGTATCTTTTTCCTATACCTTTTAAGTCTATATGGTGAACAATAAATTGTTTGAGAAGTTGGGTTTTATGAAGAAGAATGTGGCATCAGAATCAGAGAAAGTTTCTTCAACAGTCTGAGTAACACAGATGGTAAAACCTTGCTTATCAAAAGTGAAGAGAACTTGAAGTGCTTACTGCAGAAGATCAAGTACTATACCCTTCAATATGGATTGATCGCCACATAAACAAAAGAAATAAATCAACCACCAACAACCAACCACCAAACAACAACAACAAAATTTTCACCATCAGGGTGATAGAGAGCATCATGGTAGATGGAGAAAAAGAATTGCAGTTGTTAACTATTTGATCTTACTTGGATCCACAGTCGACGTCTGTGCCATCAGCAGTCCAGAAATCAAAAGACACGCTCCATTGGCTTGCCTGAAGTTGGCTTAGGATAGGCCAAGTTCAGAGCCATTGATCTTAGGGTCATTATGGGTCATGGTTGATTTGATAACACTTATCAAGAATAGTCCAGAGAAGTGTTAGCAAATGACTACAGAATTAATGACTGTCTCAAGGACATGTCTGATCCCTTCAGAAGCCACAGTGGCAATAGTTGTGGAAGCATCTTCTTTTTTCCCTCATCATAATCATTGTCTTCATCATCATCAGTTCTTCTTTTTAAAATTTTTATTCCTAAATATGATTTGACTTTATATATATAAGTCATGAGAGAATATAATAATTAAAATCTCCCCTACCTCTACGGGTGTACAGAACAGAAAACAGTTTGGGCTCAGCAATCGTGAGGTATATACCATTTGAGATTGGTAATGTTAGTAAGTCCAAGGTGTGGGCAGGGAGAAATGTGCAACAGTGAATGAATGGAAATCCTCGGTCTCTGTAAACTTTCATTAAAATTAATAATAATAAAAAATTTAAAAAAAAAATTAAAATTAATTTAATGAAAATTACTATAAACTACTATATATCATAAATTCTCTTGCCATATTTTTAAATAAGTATCATAAATTCACTCACTGTATCTTTAAATAAAATGTAACTTAGCTTATTTGAATAACATTGCAAAATTAAAAGGGACCTCAGAGAATATACTGTGTTTCGGGAGTCTTGATTAATTAAGAGGAAACCGAAGTCTGGATAAAGTAAATGGCTTATCTATTGCCACACTGCCAGTTTATTATCTCATAGATTTGTGTAGATATAAAAATCAGAAAACACTAAGATATTAATAGGATACAGCTGAGAAAAAGAACTATACGGACTTTATTGCTGCTCCAAATGCAGTCTTCAAATGAAAAATAACGGTGATGTCACAGACTCTGCTAAATTATTTTGTAGGGTACTGTTTATCCGTGAAAGAGCAAGCCAGTGGAGTGAAGCATATGCATTCGTTCCTCAGACTGAGAATAATAATGACGCATTGCTCTTGTTTTATGGAAATATTTTCCATCTTATTTCTGTTTTAAATGTCAGTTCTCTCGATTTTGAGAGAAATGTACTACTGAGACACATTTAACACTATACATAGTTATTAAATTTTTGGAAGATGGCATCTAACATGTCTTATTTCATTGATTTAAGAGGGATTGACTTTTATTCTAAAACTTCATGCTGTAAACCTAAATTATTGTCATTTAAAATTATTATAAATCTTGCCACCCAAATCTCTAGGTGTGATGGGGTGGTATTAATAAATTTAGAATTCTCTAGATATGTATCAGTTATAAAACTACGGTTATATAGTTATAAAATTGACATCAGTTTTCTCCATGCAAAACCAGTTACTTTGCCTTAGGATTCTTTGTTTCCTTTCTTTAGTGATTTAAAGTAGTTTAATCTGTCTATTTACCAGGAGAGGAAGTGCATCTCTCCTAGATCAACCAGCATTTACCCAGGCAGGTGTTAACTCTTTTGTAGGTTGCCTGTTTTCCGGTATCTGTGTATGCCTGGCTTTTCTTTTTTCAGATGTAGAAATTCTTTTTTAATGATTATTATATAAATACATAATGTTTCTTTTTCATATACAATTAATTGGTTTTGAGTTTTAGAAATGTTGTGTTTACTTGATTAGTAATTGTTGAAGTTCAAATCTAGGAGAGAAATTTACTCATTATAAATGTTTGCAGAAGAACAGATAAAAGGCCCAGGAGTCAAGCTGAAAGACATAAGCTTACTACTGTGAGAAAACTTCCAAGCATAAGAAATGAACAGCACTGTATTCAGAGGTGGCAGCCTGGGTTCTTTTGGTCCACAGTGGTACTCAGTAAGGAGGTGATCGAGTGTTAGAGTATGTGCTCACGTGCTGTCGAATTGACTACAGTTCAGAGTAACCTTATGAACAATGGATCTGACACCTACCCTAACCTGCGCCATTCTCATCATCTCTGATGTATTTTATCTCACTGTTAGAGTCGCTGTGTTAATCCATCTTGGTAAGGGTCCATCTCTTCCACTGACCTTCTACCTCTCCAAGTATATTTTTTCCAAGGACTGGCTTTCCTAACAACATGCCCAAAGTATTTGAGATGCAGCTTCACCATCATTTCTTCCAAGAATAACCCCAGTCACATTTTCTGCAAGTCAAACTAATTTGTTCTTTGGTCAGTCCAAGGGATATTCAAGCCTCTTCCCTAATACTTCATCTCACAATCACTGATTATTCTATTGCCATCCTTACTCAACGTCCAACTTTCAGAGGTAATAGAGTAGGCTAAAGAAAAGGTCATGGCTTGGCTCAGGTATACCTTAGGCTTTAAACTTATATTGCTCTTTAATACTTTGAAGAGGTCTCTGACAACAGATTTTTCCCAAGGTGACTTTTTTCCCTTTTCTTTTCATAGCTGCTAGTAGGGTGTTGATTGTAGGCCGAAGTAAGATGAAATTATTGACAACTTCAATCTTTTCTCCATCTATCAGGAGCTAGTGGTGAGGATTTTTATCTTCTTGATACTCAGATGTAAATAATATGTTTTTAATTTCAGATGTAGTCTTTTCTGCAGCAAGACCTTCAAATATTCCTGACTTTTATCAAGCAAGGTTGTGTCATTTGCATAATGTAGGTTTCTGAGAAGCTTTCCTTCAATGTGCATGTCATATCTCTTCTTCGTAAGGCCTAGCTTCTCAAGTGATATATTTTCAGTACATATATTTAATAGGTATGAAGAATGATACTCAGTTTGGGAAGATGTGCGGAGCAGTTGAATTCTACAAAGGTATGTTATTCTTGTTTTAGTTAAGGCTTGGGAGTGGTCTGTTTGTTTGGTTTTTTGTTTTATTCACAATTGGGTGTGAGCTGATTACATTTGGCCTTGTATGTAAAAAGGCATTTGAGCTCTCCAGCCTGCCAGGTTTTAGTTGTTTTCAGTCGAACACTCTTCTAAGTAATATAACACTGGTCTGTTAATTTGCTTTACAGAGGTAACTGTTGGTTGCTATGATGCTAAACATTGTGACACTTATGTGTCAAATGTGATAATGGTTACCCATGGTAGACAGTGTTTGGTGGTGTTCCCAAGTTAAAACAGACTTGGAAGCATGAGTGGCAATTAATTTCGAAACAGCTTGCCTCTGGAATCACTATGAACTTACAGAAACTATCACAGCTATACAGCAGGGTTAAGATCTTTTGTTCATAGGGTTACTATGAGTCATCTATGACTCAATAGCACTTAACAACAACAACATGGAGAATGAATATAACCCTCACACACACTTTTTTAAAAAAATTTTAGCCATGCAGTATTCCCTTGTTCTATTTAGGTAACTCCTTTTGGTGTAGAAATAAGTTTCAAATGAACACAATTAAGTATTCTGTGATTCCCATTCCTCTCAAAGTTAACCACAATTTATTGTGATCCATACAGTCAAATACCTTTACATATTTTAGTCTCTTTTTTTCAACCATTTGACATTAAAAAAATGGCATCACTGGTATCATGACCTGTCCTAAATCTAGCTTGATCTGGTAGGTCTCTATCAAGGTTATATCCATTTATTTAACATAATCAACAGCACATTTTTGCTTGCATGTAATATAAACGCTAGTGCTCAGTAATTTCCACTTTATAGTAGAGCACCTTTTGGGCAGATGAGAACAAATGTGGATCCCTTATTGGAGGTTAACCAGGTAGTTGTCTTCTAGATTTCTTGGCAAACCTCTACGGTTGAAAACCTCTACTGTTGCATGTGTTTCTTGGAACATGTTAACTGGTATTCTATAGATTCATAAGGCTTTATTTTTCACTAATGCCTTCGGTACAATATGAAGTACTAAGAAAGTCAAGTTATGTCCCTGAATTGGTCCTGCCCAATGTACAATATCATATATTTGACCCTGAAGGCTTTTCTGACCTGCCAAGCCTAGTGTAATACAAAAAGGGAGCTCTTATACTCAATATACCCTCATGCTAGTGCTATGACAATGTGTGTGCCCACAAGTGGAACTGAAGTTGAGATTACAAATGAGTGTCTAACAGCCAGAGTAGACTCACCCGCCAGCAGTCACTTGGTGATACAATCTTCCCCTCAAATCACATAGACTCCACCTACTTAATACTCTTTTTTTATTTTTAATATAAACGTTTTCTTTTATACTGGTTTACTTACAAAGTTTTTATACATTGCTTTTCACACTGGATCTTTCCCATATCCTAAACCCATCCCTCTTTAACCCACCAAATTGTGTGACCCCCATCTTCACCCCTGTGTTCTCTCCTCCCCCCCTTAGATTCTCATATATGTTTTACTAGTTATCTATTTCTTTAATAACGGTCTTGTAAAGTATTTGTCATTATGGGACTGAGTTCATTCAGCATAATTCTCCCCAGTCCCTCCCAAGTTAGGCAGTGATTTACAAAATCATTGCTCCTGTGTATTGCATAGTATTCTATTCTGTGAATGTACCACACTTTCTCAACCTATTCAATTGTGGTTGGATATTTGGGCTGTTTCCATGTTCTTGTGATGGTAAATAATGCTGCTATGAACATTGGTGTACAAGTCTCTGTAATTCAGTTCTCATTTTCTTGGGGTATATTCTAAACAGTGGAATAGCTGGGTCATATGGAATTTTTTTGTTCAGCTCTCTGAGAAAATGCCAAACTGCCTTCCAAAATGTTTGTATCATTTTACAATCCCACCAACAGTGTATAACTGTTCCGATCTCTTCACATCCTCTCCAACATTTATTATTTGCTGTCCTGCTAAATTTTGCCTGCTCCTGGAATAAAACGTGGTCCTGCTAAATTTTGCCTGCTCCTGGAGTAAGATGGTGTCTCAGTGTGGTTTTTATTTACATTTCTCTTATTGCCAGTGATTTTGAGTATTTTTTTTTTCATGTGTCTGTTGGCCATCAGAATATCTTCCTCTGCGGAAATTCTTTCCATGTCCATTCCCATTTTGTAATTATTTTATCAGCCTTTTTCTTGTGGAGGCCCTGTAGGATCCTGTAAACTTTTGATATGAGACCCTTGCCTGACAATGTTATTGCCAAAAATCCCCCCCGACCCGCAAGTGAGTTGGTTTTCTTTTCCTTCTCCAGATTTGATCAAAGAATGCTGAAGAGCAACAATGTCAATCTAGATACAAAGGTGCACCTAATCCAGACCCTGGTCTTCTCAATTACTTGATATGCTTTAGAGATCTGCGCAATAACTAAGGATGACTGAAGAAGAATAGATGCCTTTGAATTATGGTGCTGGAGAAGAGTCTTGAACATACTATGGACTGCCAAGAAAACAAATTGGTCTGTTTTGGAGAGGATGAAACCAAGTCTCTCCTTGGAGGTTAGGATTTTTAAACTCTGCCTCATTTACTTTGGTCATGTGGCCAGGAGAGATGTATCCTAGGAGAAGGACTCATGCTCGGAAGGGTGGATGGACAGCGCAAGAGAGGGAGACCCAGGATGAGATGGATTGATACAGTAACTAAGGCAATGAGGATTGATGTGTCAGAATTAGTGAGACTGGCTCAGGACAGAGAAGGGTTCAGAATTGCTGTACATAGGGTTGTGTTGCAGGCTACTCAACGGCACATAACAGCAATAACATACTATGACAGGTTTGAAGCAGGAGTGGCATCCACTTCCTAAATAGCATGCCTCCAGGAACTCTATGAACTTTGATAAATGTCAATGGTTGTAGTGGGGCTTTAGGCCTTTTGTTCATCAGGTTTCTATGAGTCATGCTTGACTCTCTGCTAGAACAAGATTAAGTTATAAAAGAAATAATGCATAAAATAATAAAAGTTCCTTGAAACAAATTACAATGAAAATACAACATACCAAAACCACTGGGATACAGCAAAAGGAGTTCTCAGGGGGCCGTTCATAGCGATAGACACATATAAAAGGAAGAAAGACAAAAAAAGCCAACAAAAAACCATGATGATCTAGCTAAACATATTCATCAATTAGAAAAAGATCAATAATCTAATCCATTTACTTCTTAATGGCTTCATGACCTTTGAATTCGCTAGTGAAGCTGGTACCTTCTTTACCACTTTAGCTAGACAGCATATTAAAGTCTACTGTTTGTTCAAATATTGGTGAAGTTGAAATTCTGGGAGTGGTAGCTTGCCCTAATTCTTCTTGAAATTTGCAGAGCCCACTCTACGAAGCTTAGTCTGCTTCACAACAAGCTTTAAATTTCAAGTGTCAGTTAAGCTCCTGTAGTGACCAATGCTTCTTTGTCTTTCAGGTATTTCCAAGACATCTTTGTATTCACGCTGTACTCACATCCTGGTCCAGCTCTTCTGTTAGGATTAGAACCAACAAGAGAGGAGAGGCAGAAATATATGCCTGGATAAATGAGCTATCTAAATGAGGAAGTAGATACTGACATGTGTGGAATTAGTACTCTTAAGTTCATGAGTGATTTCAAAGCCAATGGAACTGCTTACCAAACTTTCAGCTCTTCATGACATTTTCTCACAGGCCTAGACTCCAACATCAGGGCATGCCCAGAAAAGAAAGTGGTATACACACCTTCACCTCCATAGTTCTGTGCTCTCCCCTGTTACTTCCTTTTTGGGATGATGGGACCAGAGATATAACTCTTGTATTCTACCTTTAGATTTCAATCTTCACTTCTGCTTCTTCATCTTTCTTCTCAGCCTCGACCTAGAACAAAGCTTCAGCCTGTACTCTCAGCCTACACTTTCATGTTCTGCACTAAGTCAGCTTTCCCAAGAAATCTTAAAAATTCTATACACTGAGCTACCTTGGTATTTGGGCATCGTTCCTTCCTCTAGTCTCTTCTACCTGGTGTATTTCTTTGGCCTGAGTGAGAAGAATGAACTAGGGCACTGACTATAATATAGTAACACGTCTAAGAAACAGAGACACAGGACAATATATGGATGTCAATGACCATCCAGGGATTAAGACTCTGTCAAATTAATTCCCAAATATTGTTTTCACCTGTGAGACCCTTGGAGCCTTTTGGTCTCTTTGGCCTACCTTAACAACTGTGGGGGTTCAAATTCAGGAAGAAATTACTCATAAAGCATGAAAAACCAACTTAGGAGTCAAGCTAAAAGATACAAATTCATTGTTTCAAAGGAAGTTACAAACATGAGAAATTAATCACACTGTGTCCAGAAGCTATAAGGGCCCAAGTCATTGACATCAGAGTTAACAAGGAAGAAAGAATATATTTTAAGGTTGTTGCTATTGTTGGTGTTATGTGACATCAAGTCACCTGCATCTCGTAGAAAACCCTATGTTCAACAGCCCTAAAACCTGCTCTATCCTGTGTGAATTTCACTGTCTCTGACACACCTACCTGATTAACCAAGTCACTGAATCAATCCACCTCATAGAAGGTCTTCCTCTCCTGTGCTGTCCCTTCACTCTCCCAAGCATGATGTCCTTCTCCAAGGACTGGAACCCTCCTTACTATATGTACAAAGTATGTCAGAAGAAGCTTCGGAATACTTGCCTCCAAGGAGCAGCCCGGTTTAACCCTCTCCAGGATGAACCTGTTCGTTTTCTTAGAACTCCATGGTATATTCAATACTCTCCTCCAACACCATAGCTCGAAGGCATCAATTCTCTTTCTATCCTTCTTAGTCATTGTCCAGCTCTCTGACACATGGCAAGTAAGTGCAAATACCATGGCCTTTATCAGATGCACCTTAGTCTCCAGAGTAACACCATTGCTCTTCAGTACTTTGGAGAGGTCCCTAACAGCAGACTTTCCCATGACAATACGTCTTCAAATTTCTTGGCTGCTGGTACTAAGAGTGTTGACTATGGATTTAAGCAAACTAAAGCTGTGAACAGTCTCAACCATCATTTCTGATGCTGCCAATTGGCCCAGTGGTGAGAATCTTTGTCTTCTTGATATTGAGCCTCAATCCATATTGAAGGCTGCAGTCACTGACTTTCCGCAGCAAGCAATTCAGGTCCTCCTCAGTTTTAGTAAGCAGGTTGTGTCATCTGAGATAATAATTTGAGCCCAGTACACCTTTACTACAGTTTGGCTTAGCAGCAACTATTGAATAATGCTTGCAATATCCCATACAGTAGTTTACCATTCTCAGTAACTGTTTATGATCTCAGTATCTTTAAAAGGGGGAGGACTTGTTCCATCATTTTTTATTGTTATTTAAATAGAACAGGAAGTGCAGAGTACGCTCTTGACATTCAAGATCCAAAAAATAAACATACTTGCTTGATGCTGAGGACGGTGGCCAGGCTTCTTCTCTTGAAGACTCCGTTTGGAATGCAGATAGGGATATTACCAAACATTCCTTATTGCTGCTTGGAAAACATGAACAATTTTCTGGTTATTTATCTATATAGTGTTCCAAGGCTTTATCTCTGGATGAGTCAATGTTGTGTAAATAAAATATTTTAAATTTTATTTTAGAGCAATTTTTTATTTCCATTAGATTCTTAAGAAAGTATTCTGTGCTTTAAACGTTTACGTTATGTAAGAAACTTTTAAAACTGTTTTCTAAGCTAAAAAAGCAAAAGCTTTTAATGAGACTCAGTAATTTTAAAAATAAATGATGCATCATAGAGAAGTGAGCTGTAAGTCAGGAAAATATAAAACTAATGTATATCCTAAAGAAGTCTAGTGTCACAGATAGTTAAGCACTCAATTAATAACATCAAGGCCGGAAGTTTGAATCCACTTAACAGCTCTGGAAGAGAAAGATCTGATAATCTGCTCTGTAAAGATGCAGCAAAAAAAAATTCTATATTGCAGTTCTCCTCCATTATTGTTGTTATTGTTATGTGTTGTCAAGTCGCTTACGACTCATAGCGACCCAATGTACAACAGCCCTAAACTCTGCTCTGTCCTGTGCCAATCACACTGCCTCCGACACACCCATCCAATTACCCCCGTCACTGAATCAATCCACCTCATAGACGGTCTTCCCCTCCTGCACTGTCCCTCCACCCTCCCAAGCATGATGTCCTTCTCCAAGGACCGGTCCCTCCATAAAACATGCCCAACGTATGTCCGACAAAGCCTCAGAATCCTTGACTCCAAGGAGCAGCCTGGTATGTTTGTCTTCCTAGCAGTCCATGGTATACTCAATACTCTTCTCCAGCACCACAGCTCAAGGCATCAAATACTTGGTGTTAATATGTATGAATCATTATCAATTCATTTGCATCTAATGACACTATTCATTTATGTAAGCAGAAATATCTATCTTTAAAATGCCCTTGGCTTGCCTTTCTATTTCTCCTGTTGTTCTGCAACATTGTAACATTGCTCTCTCCCTCTCTGTGTGGAAAGATTTATTTCCCCATTGTCACATTGTTATTCAAAATTGGTCCCTTCTTATCCTCCTGTTGATAGTTTTGAAAGATTAGAATTAGAATGGCCCCTATAGTTCCCAGCTGAATTAAACTCAAGTTTCTATAGTTCTCAGCTAAGTTAAACTCAGGAATGTTTCCATTGTCCCAGGTAAAGCCCCACACCCAGTGTTCCAGGAAGAAAAGTCTGATCTCAGGGCAACGGTATTTCGAGAATTGGACAACCACAGGGGTAGAGCAAACAAGCAGATGTTTCTCGACTGATAACCCAGGTGCCTTTGTTTCCCGACTGATAACCCATGTGTCTTGTGCTTTTCCACTGCCCTAGAGCTTGAACTCATTGTATGCTTAAGAATTTGTGAAACCACCCTATAGTTAATGTTCCAAGAAATGGCTAACTACAAAGGTTGGGCAAATATGCTGATGACTTAAGATCTGTCTAACTGCCACATGTGCAAGAATAAGATATTGTGCAAATATGCTGTGTAATCCATAAGTGAAGCCGAACCAATGAATTCAAACTGTGCTTTTATCACCCAATAAGAAGCTGATACCCTGTTGTATCCCCCAAGAGTGTATAAAAAGAGCAAAAATTGTCTGCTCGGGGTGGACTCCTCTGTCTCCTGCGAGAGATACGTGTCGGCCTGGAGCTCCGCAATAAACCTCTTGCTGTTGCATCAAGCCGGTGTCTTGGAGTCTTGGGTCTTCACCGTCCACTCGGGACAGGACCACTGGTTCGGGGTTCTTTCAGTTTGAATGTGTCCTCTTCATTCCCTGTCACATAATCCCTCTTATAACACTCATGACCCTATTAACTCATCCTGAGAGTTCACAGTTTTCACTGTTATTGGTGGTCTTGGGTGGAAAATGTTGTTAAAATGAAAATATATAAAATATACTGTTTTATTCAGTTACATAATATAAAATTAAGGAAGCAGAAAGTATAGTATAATTGCCTGTTTGGTGCCTATTTGCTACTTGGAGAAATTTGCAATCTCAACAGAATACTGCCAAGTCCAGACCTAACAGTTGTTGATTGTCTTCAAGTCGAGCATGACTCATAGCGACCCTATGAACAAAAGGCCTGAAGCCCCTTCTGTAACTCTGGTGGTCTAGTGGCAAGAAGCTGTACCACAAACTCAAAATCGTGTCATTTGAGGCCACTGGTTGCTCCAGAGGAAAAGGATGGGCAGTCTCCTCTGGTGGATTAATTGCCTCTGAAAACCCTCTGAAAAGTGACCAGCCTGTGGTATACGCAGCAGCATAGAGGCCTAACAGACATGCCTTTGTTTTTCAGACACAGTATTATTTTGTCTCCCTCTTTTATAAAGCACATTCTGGTAAAAGAACCTGGTGATCCACAGCACATTGCCCATGGCTGCGTCTCCCATCATTGTGATCTGAAACTGGATGCAATACCCTCCAGCCTCCATGGCCCACACCTCAGTCACCACTGGCCCAGGACTCCACTAATGACCAATTCAAACACTACTGAGCAGAAAGGTGATGATTGCCACAGAGACCTTTATTCTGTTCGGTATAAAGGAAACAACAACAACACACACACTCATCACAAAACATTATTATATTCACAGAAGTCTTTTTTGTTTATGTGTCTTCCATAAACACATAAACCTAATAACAGATGTTGATGAGGTTTAGTTCAGCTCTGAAGATAATGGAATAAATTCTCTCAAATCACTAACATGAAATTAAGTTATTAAAGATGATGAAAAACAGGAAAATGTCAAATGCTGAAGAGTAATAAAACCTCACATAGTTAGTAAAGCAAAACTAAACTTACTTCTCTCAAGTATAATCTGACTCTTAACGACCCTCCACAAGGTCTGTTGTTGTTAAGTACCACCAAGTAGTAGGTGACACATAGTGACCCTGTGAACAAAAGACCTGAACACTTGTTTAACTTTCATTGTTTCTCCACGTTCATGGGATTTCTGGAGGCAAGCTATGATGGAAGTGGCTGTCACTCCTGCTTCCAAGCTTGTTTTAACTGGGGAGCTCCACCAAACACTGTCTGCTATTATGAGACAGTAAATCTCATTGGGAACAGATTGCCTTCTCTTTCTTCCACAGAGCTGCAGTGAATTCCAACAGTTACTCTCTTAGTTTGACTCCAACTTTCCTCTGACATTGGTTGTTACTGGTTGTCACTTGTGTAAATAATTTCTGCTTTCTTCTTCTATGCTATGAGTTTTCCCCAAAGGAAGTCAATCTTCTACCGTATAAAATGACCTTAAAAATAATAATAAACTATTATGTGATCAGAAAAGTTTCCATGAGCTTAAGAATAGGGTTTAGACTCAAATGATACTTGAACAGTTTGTCATTGCTTGCCTTTTGAAATAGTTACCTGTGAAATACCAACCTTACCTGTAAATGATATATTTCTGATTCTAGCTAAAAATGTTTCCGCTTGGGGGCGGGGAGAAAATGAACAGTGCGACTCTTGGAAGGAAAATAACAAGATGGAAATGTCAAGTCTCGGAGTGGTAATTTGAGCTTCCTCTGCCGACTGGCTGCCACAAGACTCCATGCAATCCCACTGGCTTCTCTGGCCCTTAATTTACCCATTTCGAAGTGAGCATAACTCCACTAGCTGAAGTCCTGTGGACTGTGGCGAGGAAATTCTTAATAAAAATACGCTTTCTCAAAAATGTTGCATAACTGCTTAATACCATAAAATATGTATTGGTCCTATTACGTCTATGAGAGCTTTACGCCTGGGTTCTCCTTCAACGGCAGGCATCTCTGTGGGTTTCAGCAGCAACCTTTTCAAATATTATCGAGACAAGCAATTCATTAGCGAGAACAGGAGGCACATTTCCATATGCCTGTTATCCACACAGAGTAATTGATTATTCGAGTTATATTCTGCTCTCTCTATAAATCTATTCAATGGACTTATAATGTCTGTTAAAGGTAAAGGACATAGATATCTGTCTTAGAGTACAATGAAGTACTGTGTTGTATGTTATTGTTGTTGTTTTTGATTGCCATTGAGTCAAGCACAACTCATAGTGATCCTATGAATAAAAGGCCTGAAGCCTTTCTATAAACTATTGTCATTTTTCCAAGTTCATAGAGTTTCCAGAGGCATGTTGTTCAGGAAGTGGATGCCACTCCTGCTTCAAAACCTGTCTTAAACTGGGAGCTTAAACCATGGGTAACCATTATGGTATTTGACATCTCAATGGCACAAGGTTCAGCATCACAGCAACCTCAGGCTACCTCAGTACAGCATACTGACAGAAAAGTGCTGCATCACTTAGAAGAATGTTCCTCCAAGATACAAAAATATGAAATGCTTCACAAATTTGTATGTCATCCTTGCACAGGGGCCATTCTAATCTTTTCTGTATCATTTCAATTTTAGTGTATGTGCTGCCATTTGGACGCATTGTTCTCCTACTCATCAGATTTTTTTTGAGGGACAAGTCTTAGAGCAAATATAAAATGGTCTAATGAAGAGCTTCATCTCAGTGGGCCTGAATAGAAATAACTGGTTAATGGGAACCTCGTGTTAGGTTTGATTAATTAATTATTAATTACCTGTTTTCTTCATTTATTTTAAATAAGTAGTTACTTTTAAATAAATTCAAAATAAAGCAAGTACTCTTAAAATTAAAATTTTACTGACTGAAAAAGACTTGATGTAATTAATCTCTTAAATTTGAAATATTTTAATAAGTTTTCTAAAATTGCATTCAGATACTCATTTAACATAATAAACAACATGTATCTTTGAACTGTAAATGTGAAAGATGTCAAAGATGTGAAAAGGCAAATGGTTTGGGAAGTATATGTACACAAATATGTATACATATATATGTTATAGAGATAATTATTTCATTTATAAAATTAATATATTCAATATTATGATAAAATATTTTATATACACACATGCACACACAAAGATCAAATGAATAAAGTACTAAGGGAGTATAATATTTGGAGTGTCTAAAAAACACCACTGGCTAAAGTATGCAATTCAAATATAGCTCTAAATTTGGAGACTCACTGTATCCTAAAAGAATTAGACATAAATTAGGTTCAAAGTATAAGCTTGGGATTTACTCCTATTTTTTTTTTATCACAAAATGGGCAGCAAAATAATAAGATAACAAATAAGTTAAATTTCTGAAGTGTGGGACTTTTAAAAAGATTCTGTTGTTGCTTTTATGTGCCATTGAGTTGGAACTGACTCACAGCTGACCCTCCAGCAAATTTTCAGAACTTGTGAATTCAGTGAGAGGAGATTAGCTGTCTTTTTCCCTTAAAGTAGCATCATGTTGTGGTTGATAGTGGATTCAAATTGCCTGCCTTTGGGCTAGCCATGCAAGTCCTTAACAATAAGTCACCAGAATTCACTTTTAATACTACGATGATATAATAATCTCGTTTTTATCTTTGTAGCACAAGTGTAGACTCGTATCACATATTGTAAACAGAAAAGACCTTATGAACACTCTATTAGTTTTCAAAATTGGCATCTCTTTTTAATTACTTTTGAAATAGGAAATAATAATAGTTACAAAAACATTAATAATAATAAAGTTTATTGAGATCTTCTGGATTCAGTAGATCTGAGTATGGGAGCCAAATTCTAAAACAGTAAGTTTGCTATCTGATCAGTGATGTTGTTATTGTTGTTTTTGATTGCCTTTGAGTCAAGCACAACTCATAATGACCCTATGAACAAAAGACCTCAAGCCCCACTACAACTATCAACATTTATCAAAGCTCATAGGGTTTCCAGAGGCATGTTTTTTAGGAAGTAGATAACCCTCCTGCTTCCAAGCTATTGTGATAGTGGTTTTGAAATGAGATAATAATAGGTGGAACCTGAAAGAATTTTAGAGTATCTTCACACAATGGAATGTTATGCAGCACTGAAAAATCATGAGCTTGTAAAATATTCCACAACATGAGTGACCCTGGAGGACATGACATTCAGTGAAATGTCTTAGGCTTAAAAGGACAAATAGTGTACAACACGACTGCTATGAAGCAGGACTCACAAGGGTAAGTTGAGTGGAGAATTGGAAATGAGTTGATAGATATGTATTGGAACAGATGATGGAGAGAACAGTTTTAAAAGGAATATATGACAAGGCAATATGGAAGACAACTGTCCAGAATAAGAGGTACGTAGCAAAAGGACTGGAGGAGGAGGAGGAGAGGGGAAGGAGGAAATTGCACAATAATGAATGAATTAAAATGCAACTTTTCTGTAAACTTTCATTAAAATTGCAATTAAAATAAAAAGTTTTAAAACAAATCTATTTTCCTTCAACATAATGTTGGTAGAATTATGGACATCAAAGAAAATTCTGGTGAGGGTTTAGAGAGAAGTGGGAAGGTACATGGGAAAAGTATCTACCGCCTTGATTGTTGCTTTTAACAGCTGCTGTCTGACTTCAAGTGACTTCAAATAGAACAATACCCAATACATCCTGACCCTTTATCATTGCCACAGTCTCTCAGCCACTGACATCTATATACTTCAGACATTGTGTCAAGTCATCTTATTGAGGCTGCTTCTCTAGGGAGTCCGTTTTCAATCCCAGTGGACATTGGAGGTGGCTCAGGGTCAAGGGATCTCCAAACAAAACCCAGAGTGTGATGTTATAACACCCATTATGGAAGGCAAGGTCTTTTTCTAAATAGTCTCAGAGTACTAAGGAGGATATATATATATATTTAACTAAGGATATTTTTAAGACTTGAAAATTAATGTCATTTTTTTCTGCTGTATTTGAGATTTGCATGCCATCACTTAATCCCCTTCAATTTCTCTTATTTGAAATGGAAATGTCATCCTGTGTCTCTTCTGTCTATTTCAAAGCAGATAACCAGTATTTTAGATTTCATAAACACATAAAGGTGAAGAATTTAGACCCAGGATGGACTATTCCTAAAATCTCACTGAGATATGATTTAGATAATTTGAAAGATGAGACTTTGGATTTTGAGATCTATTTCTAATTTCTATTTCTACTTATATTATTTATATTTGTATAAATTTGAACCTGTATGCCTGTATTATTTTTCTCGTTTGAGAATGACTTTAATATGTTACCATAAAGAATTGCTTGAATATGTGTCTTCATACAATCCTTTACAAAATACAAAAGGAGCATATTATAGAAATTGAGATAGGGGAACCAAGATGTCAAATCATATAAAAATGGTCCAGGACTAGAAGCTCCAAAATGACAAAGAGTTTTTCCCAGTTTGAAAGAAAGAGAAAGCCTCCGCATAAATTCAACATCCAGAATCCAGGCTTCCTTCCTAAGTTGTGAGAAAATTAATTTCTAGTTGATAAAATCATCCATCTGTGATATTTCTGCTATAATAACTCTAGATATCTAAGACAGCACTCAATAATGGTTAAAAAAAACATTAATGAAGGAAACCTTTATAATCATTAAAATCACACTTGTACATAAAACTGGCATGTTTGACTGAACTAAATATGATTTATGATCATATTCACACATTTAGAAAAATATCCTTTAGTATTTATGATGAATGATCAGAGAAGTCAGAGCAAACTCAATGACACCCAACAACCAAGAGGAGATTTTTTTTTTTTATGCATGCGGGAATTTTGGCTTGAGTAAGCAGAACATATTCTAGGCAAACTGTTTCGTGGCTTAACAGAGACTAATAGTGAATCTTCAAATATGACTCCTTATCTTGGATACTGTCAAGTTAACTTTAACACTTATTGACCTTGTGTGGTACTAGAACTGCCCCATGGAGTTCCCTCAGTCGTTATCTTATTGAGAGGAGATCACCAGTTCATTTATAGCTGGAGGCCACTGGGCAGACGGGAACTGCCAACTTTCTGTTAGCAATCCAGCTCATAATCAGAGTTCTATAACAATATTGCTATTGTCTGTAAATTTCTAAGCAATTCTATAACCATGAAAAAAATATTTAAGACTAGAATCTATCACTCTTATTGTACATATTAAGTCCTTGCCTGGTATATTTATAGTAAAGATATAAATCAAGAGTCTATGAATCAAAGCCTGTTTTATGATGTCCGGATATCAGTAGTTATTAAAAGGTTTTCAGAATAGACCTTAGTGTGTAACATGAGTTATAATTATTTGGTTACTCTTACCTAAATTAAATATTCATTTCCTGTGTTCTCTGTTAACTCAAGTGGATCTCCTTGTTCTTTTCATTTACCCAAACATATAATTTTCTACTGCCCCACTAAAGTCTGCATATGTGTATATATACACTTAATATCAACCATTTATTTCTGTGTAAAGACAAATTTGCCTTTCTCCCATGCAGTGTGTATAGGAATAGAGGAAAAATTGTTTCAAGCATATAGATTTACACTAAGGGGGGGAAAAGAACTATATTTTGTGTACAAATACATAGGACTTCTGAAAGTGAACTTGGAAAAACACTAAATATATGGAAATCTTGTCATTTGTGCCTATTACGCTATTCTTGTCTACCCTTGTCATCTGTATGGAGCAGTCCTTGACTTAAAGCATATCCAAATTATTCTGAAGGGCACTCAAGACTTTTTAAAAAATACATATCTTATGGTCAATAATATTTAGTATATATGATTTGGTAACATGGAATTTATTGACAGTTTCATTTTCAAATATGAGTTTTCAACCTCCAAAGACAAAGTTTTTATTGATATTATGACCATTGTTTTATTTTTTCACAAATTAAAAAGAAATCTAAAAGTTTAAAATGCATTCAACTTAATGGCAAATATTTCTTAATGAATCTGTGAAGTTGTAAACAATTTAAAAAAATTACTTTCATTTTCTCAGCTTTGCTGACCAGGTTTATGTTTCTTCTAAGGAAACTCTCACGTTAGGGGAGGAAAATACTTATAACTAATTATAAAAATTAGCCTACAATGCTTATAAAATATACAAATTGCCATCTGGATGCTTTTTATCATCAAGCTATAAAAATCATAAAGTATGAACCCATTGGGTTGGAAATATTGACAAAATATCAAAACTGTCTTCATTTACCACAGAATTCTGTTTTCTAACCTTTTCTTTGACAAGATGTGTCATCTTGCCAAGCCAGTTAGCATAAATGACTTACAACTCCCTGATCCCTTGTATTTAATACAGTCAGGACCCCACACGTCAAATTGTCATACACTATTATCATGTTTCAAGATGTCAGTCTCTTATGTGAAGGCTATTACCTCCCCCAAAGTGTAAATTCTTTTGATATTTGTCTTTTAGTGTCAGAATCAAGATGTGTGAACTTTGATCACTATTCTAATCTTTTATGGAGCTATAAGCAGACAGTAACAAAACAAGAATTGTATTTTGATTGATAGATTGTTATTTTGTGAGCCTGAGATTCAGCAGATGACTTCAGTGATCAGTCTTGCTTCAAATTCTCTAAGGACAAAACCCAAACTTCTTTGCTAATAGATTTTAAATGAAAACTCTTAATTGTTCAGCCTCCTAAGCATTCAACAGCTTCCAGATTTCCTTTTAAGATATGTTATTTTCTAAAAGTTGTTGAGGAAGCACCAAACTGCCTTCCAGAATGGTTGCACCATTTTACAATCCCACCAACAATTTATGAGTTCCTTTCTTGCCACATCCTCTCTGACATCTATTACTTGTTGTCCTGTTAAACTTTGCCACTGTTGTTGGAGTGAGATGGTACCTCATTGTGGTTTTGATTTCCATCTCTCTTATTGCCAGTGATTTGGAGCATTTCTCCATGTGTCTGTTGGCCACTGGAAAATCTTCCTCTGTGAAGAGTCTTTCCATGTCTTTTGCCCATTTTGCAATTAGGTTATCAGTCTTTTTCTTGTGGAGGCCCAGGAGTATTCTAGACACTTTCAATATGAGACTCTCGTCTGAGATGGTATTACCAAATGTTGGTTCCCAGTTGGTAGACTTTCTTTTCACCCTGTGGAAAAAGTTTCTGATGCGCACAGGGATTTAATCTTAGACAGTCGCATTCTTCAATTTTATCCTCTTCAGACTGTGCATTTCTGGCTGCATTTGGCAGTCTCTTTATACGAAAAATGAGGCCTTCTAACTTGACCCCAGTTTGTCTCTTATGAATGTGATGGTTTTGGGCTTTACTCCCATTTCTCAGGTTCACCTTGAGTTGATTTTTGTGTATGGTATGAGATGTAGATCCTGTTTCAGCTTTCTACAGATAGCAGTCCAGTTTTGCCAGCACCATTTGTTGAAGAGGTTATCATTTCCCCATTTGATAGGTTATATTTCTTTGTCAAATATCAGTTGACCACAGATAGCTGGGTCTATTTCTGGGTTCTCAATTCTGTTCCATTGGTCTAGGTGCCTGTCTTTGTACCAGTACCATGTTGCTTTGGATACTACTGCGTGTAATAGGTTTTGAGGTCAGGGAGTGCTATGCCTCCCACTTTATTTTTGTTTCTCAGAAATGTTTTGCTTTTTCAGGGTCTCTTTCCTCTCCAATAAAATTGACAATTTCCTTTTCAATCTCCTTGAAAAATGAATTCAGTATCTGGATTAGGATTGCCTTAAACATGTAGATTGCCCTTGGTAGGATTGTCATTTTCACCATATTGAGTCCTCTATCCAAGACAGGGCACGTTTTTCCATTTCTTAACTGTTTTTTTATTGTGTTTTTCATAAATGCTCTTTCAGAAAGCTGGACATAGAAATTCCATATGACCCAGCTACTTCACTACTTGGAATATACTCTGAGAAAATGAGAACTGAGAAACAAAAAAAAGATTTGTATATCAATGTTCATAACAGCATTATTCACCATCGCAAGAACATGGAAACAGCCCAAATGTCCAACCACAAACGAATGGATTGAGATATTATGGTACATTTACACACTGCAATACTATGCAGCACACAGGAGCCATAACTTTGTAAGTTATTACCTAATTTGGGAGGGACTGGAGAGCATTATGCTGACTGAACTACCTCAGTCCCTCAAGGATAAATATTGTACAAAACTGTTATTGTAGAATGAGTATAAGGATCCAGGAGGAGTGGGGGAGGCTGGAAGCAGAAGGATGAGGATGTGTAGGGGCAGGGGGAGATTAATCATGTAGTTGTACAATTTGATGGGTTTGCAGGGGGATGAGGGAAATTCAAAGAATTTGTTTGAACTTGTATTTGAGTTTTGGAAATAAACTAGTAGGGAGAAAAAACCCCAAAAGTAAAAGGAAAAAACAATGAGTGAAAATACAACTTTCCTATAACTTTAGTTAAAATACAGTAAAATAAAATTTAAAATTAACCCCCCAAAAAACTGTTGTTGTTATTGTTCTTGTTTTGTACTATAGAGTTGGAACCGACCCCGTACACAGCTGACACACTGGCAGGTTTTCAGACGCACTTGAGATTACTCCGCCTTCTCTCACAGAGCAGCTGGTGCATTCGAACTGCTTTGCGCCCTCGGGATTGTAGTGCAGCTTCTTGCCACAAGGCCACCAGTGCTCCGTAAATCAAGCACAGTGGAGGGATGCTACCAATTAAAGGTAGAACAATGCTACATGCACATAGTTCGAATCTACTAGCTACTCAGCAGAAAAATGACTGACATTCTCCTCCAGTCCTGCCTCTGCAATTTACTACCTCTGAAACCCTCTGGAGGATTAACTATGCGTCAGTTTTTACTTAATGGTACACAATAAAGACAAAGTTCATTATACTACTCTCTGCTTTCACAACGTTACATGCATATGAAAACCAGGACTTAAGAAATTTAGAACAAAATCTAAATAATACACACTTTGAGGATTTAGTGCATATATGAATTTTTGTAATTGTGATATGTGTTGTTGTTAAGTGCCGTCGAGTCATGGGCAACTCATAGTGACCCTATGAATGAAAGTCCTCAACAGTTGTGTGACTTTCATCCTCTCTCCAGGTTCATAAGGTTCCTGGAGGCAAGCTATTATGGAAGTGGATGCCACTCCTGCTTCCAATTTTCATATAGATATTTTATTGTTCTAAATGTCTAAATAATACAAATGGCTAAAAAGTTCTTTCTGAACACTTTGAAATGATGCAATATTTATGTCTATACATAACAATCAAAAGAGCCAGAGTTGTTGTTGTTTTTGTTAAGTACCGTCGAGTTGTAGACGACTCATAGTGACCCTATGAACGAAAGACCTGAACACTTGTATAACTTTCATCATTTTTCTAAATTCATAGGGTTTCCGGAGGCAAGCTATTTCGGAAGTGGATGCCACTCCTGCTTCCAAGCTTGTTTTAATCAGGAAGCTCCAACAAACACTGTCCACCCTGGGTAACCATTATCCCATTTGACACATCAGTGTCACAGCGTTCAGCATCACGGCAACCACAAGTTACTATCGTACAGCAAATGGACAGACCAGTGCTATCCCACGTAGATGAATGTTTGACAAAAACAAAGAAACAAAACCAATTAAAACCAGGCCTGAAAGCTGCAGATTAAAATCACCTACCTTTGGCTTGGTGGCATAACTTTCTATCCCTAGGCCAACAGATCTCTGTATGACTCACAGCAATTCTATGAAAAACAGATCTAACCCTTGCCCTATCTTATGCCATCTCCATAAAACGAGACACACTCGAGCCGATTGCTACAGTCTCTCTATCTATCAATCCATTGTGTTGAGGATCAGAGCCTTGGTAGCACATAAATCCTATGATGGTAACCAAATGTTACTTTGAACCTATTCAGTGACTTTGTGGGAGAAAGACTTAGTAATCTTCTTTTTTAAATATAGTAGCCTAGGAAACCCAATGAGACAGTTCTTTTTTGTCAAATGGGATTGCCATGAGTGAACCTCAAACGAGGACATCTAGTAACAGCACAGTAATTAAAGCAGTAATTATATCAGCAAGATAATAGGGAATATTATGTATATGTTTAAGCATATATACACATATCATAAAAAGTTAATGACTTCATGTATGTTTTATTGAGCTGGTTATGAGATTAATATTTATAACCTATCAATATAAAATTCTTAGAAATTAAGAATTAGACATAAGTTCTCAAGCATTGGAAATCATGCAATGGGTATCAAATACAAAAGTCTCAGAAATTATTCAAATGCTTCGTTTGCATTGTCAATTCATACATGAAGAAGACTACATATATTAAATTAAGTTGATATATATAATAAAATTATTTAAGTCTCAAATTCATTTCAACTATTTAAAACCTTGTTATATTGTTCGAAATCACTGAGTCAACGTTAAGCCATAGTGACCCTACATCTGATCAAATTTGCCCTGGTTTTTACTGTCTCCAACCTGCATTCTCAAGCCTGCTGTTGCAGTCATCATGTCAATCTATTTTGTTGAGGGTCTTCACCTCTTTTATTAACTCTCACTTTTCTCAGCATGATGCCTTTTTCCAGATATCGGTGCTGCATGACAAAATGTTTAATATATGTGCGATGATGATCTTTACCTCTGAAGACCAACCTGATTGTAACTCCTCCAAAATAGATTTCTATAGTCTTTTGGCATTTCATGGCATATTCAAACCTCTTAGCCAACACCATAATTCAAAGTTATTAAAGGACTTTAAGGTATTTAAAATAGAGATATATAAATTATGCAATAGTCTGAAAAAAAAATGAAACATAGCATGACTAAACACATCTATTTTTTCATCAATTTTCTGAAACATTAAAAATATAAACAATATGCTAAGAGATAGATATATAATAAGTATGTCTACATCCTCTTGAAATTCATCATTTGTGGAAAAGAAGCAGTAAGTAATTATTTTGTAATTACTGAACAGGTAAAATATCTCAAGACTTTACAGAAATCTCAATCTTTAGATTTCAAACAGCTGACAAGTAGTTATGTTGTTGTTGTTAAGTGCCGTCGAGTCACAGGTGACTCATAGCCACCCTATAAAGGAGGTTACTCAACGCTTGGGTGTCTTTCATCCTCTCTTCAGGTTCACAGGGTTTCCGGGGGCAAGCTATTATGGAAGTGGATGCCACTCGTCTTTCCAAGCTTGTTTTAATCGGGGAGCTCCACCCCATTCTCAGTCCGCATTGGGTAACCAACCGTTAACACATTTGACACATCAGTGTCACAGTGTTCAGACTCACAGCAACCACAAGTGACTGCTGTACGGCAACTTGTACACCAGGGCAAGTAGTTATAGACAAGTAGTTATAGATCTGAAAATATAATAAGACTATTTTAATTGCTCCAAAAGTAAGAATTTGACTGAACCATCCGAAAATTCTTTTGTGTGTAGATATACCAAGATATCATTGACTAAAAACCAAATCTGGAATTATTTCAATAAAAGTATATGAAATTTTCATCTGGATAAACTATTTGACCAATGAAATAAGCATGAGGAATGCAGTATGGTATTAATATTTTTCATACTTTTTTTTAAATCTCGTACTTCCTTGTTGTAGATTCTCAGTGTGGTCTAGCAAAGAATTTTCAAAATCTTTCAGAGTTAGAGTTTCTGGTGATTTACAAAAAACCACACTTAAGGCCATCTGCTAAGAATATAGAGGGGATTATATTTTAACATTACAGGTAATAAGGTTTGTTACATCTAAAGCGCCAACTCATATAGTACATTGAAGTAGAACCACAGCCTATTTTAACTTTCGCCTCCATCCACTAGAGTGCCTTGACTGAATCTCTCATTAAAAAGAAATAAAGAAAGAAAGACACTCAAGTAAAAATCATGGCATTAGAGAACACGATGCCAAGCTAAGCTTTTCTCATAAATCTTATTACAATGCAAATTTACATTCTGCGGTTGTATATATAAGGGATAATTAGGACAGATGTTTAACTGGATTTACTTATTAACATTCACCATAAATTAACTGTCAAATAAAAATTGCTCTAAGCACAAAAGCCAACAAAGTCAAGGTACTCAAAGGTGAAAAAGATTGCCACGTATTATGAGTTGTTTTTAATAAAATAAGTAGAATCTTTATGTGTGATAAATAAGATGAAATAGTAACTTTCCCTGACCTCCAAAATACTTTTGAAGTAGGCTATTTTAGATAAAGAAAAGAGATGCAAATGATGCCTCCCCTCCACCTCCTGCGTCAAGTTAGTAGTTTATGGTCTTACATAAACAAGAAATAATATCTCCTCCTATCTTTGCAAATCAGGGGGGAAAAATAACCTTCTCACTTCATTCCAACAAATAATAGCATGAATGGGCTATTCCAGCTATATAAACCCTTCTCACATTTTCCATGAATGTTGGACTCCTCACTCATTGCTGTCGAATTGAAACAGATTCATAGCTGATCCTCCAGCGGATTTCTGGAGACCGTAGATCACATAGAAACACAGTGCTCATTTTCCTTCCACAGAGGCACTCATGAATTAAAAATGAGAACCGTATGATGAATTAGGACGGCAAAAGAAGAATAGATGTCTTTGACTTGTGGAGTTGGAGGAGAGTACTGAACAGATTATGGACTGGCAAAATAACAGATAGATAAATCTTGGAGAAAATGCAACCAGGGTGCTCTGTAGAGGCAAGGATGGTGAAGTCTCATCTCTCATACTTTGGGCATGTTTTTAGGAGGGAGTTAACACTAACAGTCAGGAAATCAAACTTTAATTGCACTGAGAAAATCTGCTGTCTGGGACCTCTCAGAGTACTGAAAAGCAGTGATGTCAATCTAGAGACTAAAGTGCACTTAATCCAGGTCATGGTCTTCACAATTACTTGCTATGCATCATAGAGCTGGACAGTGACTAAAGATAACAGAAGAATCAATACCTTCAAGTTGTAGTGCTAGAGAAGAGTCTTGAACATACCATGGACTGCCAAGAAAACAAATCGGTCTTTCTTGGAGAGGGTGCAACTGAGTTTCTCCTTGGAGGCTAAGATTTTGAAGCTCTGCCTCACATATTCTGGGCACATGGCCAGGAGGTCTTTGGAGAAGAACATCATGTTAGAAGGGTGGAGCGATGACACAGGAGAGAAATATCTCAGATCAGATGGATTGATACAGTCACTGGGGAAATGGGGTTAGGGTGTCAGGATGAGTGAGACTGGCTCAGGACAAGGCAGGCTTCGGAGCTGCTGTACATAGATAGGGTCACTATGGGTCACAGGCAACTTGATGGCACATAACAACAAAAACAACACTCCTTGGAAAAAGACATCATGCTTGGGAAAAATGGAGATCAGCAAAAGACAGGAAGATATTTAATGAGATTTATTGATACAGTGACTGTGGCCATAGGCTCAAGGGTGTTGGAGATGGTAATGATAGGCACGCACAGCAGGTAATCAGAAAGATCATGGTCTGAAAATCCTACATACACTAGAAGAAAGGATAGCTAGTAAAACATATGGGGACTGAAAAGGGGAAAGGGGTGAGAGGAGAGAGGTGATGATGGTTAAAGGTAAAACTACAAGGTTTCATAATTTCATGGGTGGAGGGAGAGGAAAAAAGGAAATACAAAAGATGCAGCAGGGGCATGGAAAGATAGAATAAGGATGAGCTTAGTCCAATT
>NW_006399838.1:12525842-12526361 GCF_000299155.1 Elephantulus edwardii | reverse complement strand
AATGATGTCCCTATTGTCATAGCCTCTTCTAAACCCATTTTATACTTCTGGTAGTTCACTGTCCATGTGCCAAATTATTTCATTGGCAGGTCTCTGTTCCAGCTGGTTTAGAATTAACTGTCTTTTTATTTAAAAAAATTGCAACTTTACACATGGATCTCACCTATTGGATTGCCTGGGATTCAGATTGACTACATCTACATAAAGAATCCTTGGAGAAGCTTAACAAGACTCAGAACCAAATCAGGTACTGACTGTGGAACAGACCTTCACTTACTCAGGTACAAGTTCAGATTGAGGCTAAAGAAAATGAAAACAAGTACAAAAGAATGAAAATAGGATCTTGAATGTATCCCACCTGAGTTTAAAAATTATCTTAAGACAAGTTTGAGATCTTGAACTCAAATTACTGAGAACCAGATATGTTGTAGAATGGCAACAAGGATATTGTCAATGAAGAAAGCAAAAGGTTATGCTAAGGGAACTAAATCAGTCCCATAAAGAAAAATATTGTATAAG
>NW_006399838.1:12522662-12524652 GCF_000299155.1 Elephantulus edwardii | reverse complement strand
TGGACAATTAAAACAGACATGTGGGGGGAGAAGAACGAACTGGGGAGGAGGGTGGAGAAAACAGTGCAACAATAAATGAATGAAAACCCCAAATCTCTGTAAATGTTCATTAAAACTAATAAAATTTAATAAAAAAAAGTGTAAATAGAGCAAACAGAGCAAAGGTGGATCATAACAGTATGTGGAAATGCCTTTGAGTAGTCAATAAAATACAGACATTTTTTATATTCTCTGTTCTTACAATATAAGTTATACCAGTAATGATATCTTTTTGTTTTGATCATAGGTGGAGCTTCTTATGCCTTTCATAAATAATTCCATTGATATTCATAGTCAAAATCTATAATATTAATTTTCAGTTACCAGATAATTTTTTCTCCAAGTAAACAAACTTTCTCCTTTGTTATATTCATTAACAATTCTAAAGGTTAAGTCTTAAATAATTATAAAACTTCTCTACAGAAAATTAATCTTCACTTAGTATTGTCTTCTCATAGCCAAATAATTGTTGTCCCTTATTTATGGCAATGGATTTTTGTTTAGAAATAAATACACTTAAATTATGCCTAAATTTCAAAAGCACTCTATATCTGGAGAGATATTTGTCTCCAGCTTTGGTTGCTTACTCAAGATTATGAATTATTTAAAACCTTTCATTCCTTTGTTGTCCTCCAATTTCATTAAAGAATTTTATCTTACCAAATTGCATTACTGTATATTTTCCTACAAACCCCTTTGATTACTTAGTGCTTACTTAAAATGCATGGACTGAAACAAAACTGGCATTCATGTTTTCAACTGCTTGAAAATCATAATATCCCACTATATGTATCAGTTCCCAGTAAAATGTTAAGACTGTTTTAAACATTATATTGTCAAATATTTTATTTCCTTCAGTAACCCTTCCGTCAATTTCATTTATGAGCAAGAGTCTAGTTCTCTTAATTAGTCTAAGCATTTGAACTCAAAGCATGCATTATTGTACTGGGCATAAGTGATGTATTTTCAAAATTGCATACATGATTTAGAAATATAATTACAAGCATGATTGAGAAAATTTTCAAACATGATACAGAAATATAGTTACGTACATGATTGAGAAACACAATTTAAGTCTTCATATTTGAATTGGTTGATATTTTGATATTCAACTATAAATTAATCCTGTTTAAATCTTTGTAGGTGGAAGATTATAGCTATTAATTTATCTTTAGGAACAGATTATATAAATAATATTTAAAAGATATCATTATAAATACACTGTCATGACTAAATTCTGTCCCTAAAAAATAACGTCAATTTGCATTGAGTATGATTTCCAGTTTTGGTTTTTATTGTTATTTGTTTATTTGGGGAGTTTTACTTAATTATTTTCCATTTGATCATATATTTTTTTAATTCTGATCTCTATGAACCTGGAGAAAGGATGAAAGTCACACAAGTGTTGAAGACTTTCATTCATAGGGTCGCTATGAGTCGCCTACTACTCGACAGCACTTAACAACAACAATATGTTAATAAAACACAGATAAACATTCCTCTGACACTCTCTGCTTTCAGTTAAAAACCATCTAAATTAACTATAATATCCTACCTCTTCAAAACCCAGCCTGAACATCTGGCAGTTCTCTGTTAATGTGCTTTTCCAGGCATTTTTGGATAATTTTCAAGAGGATCTTGCTTGCATGTGATATTAATGATATTATTCTATATTTCCACACTCTGTCAGGTCACTTTTTTATTCTAATGGGAACAAATATGGATTTCTTCCAGTCAGTTGGTCAGCTTGTTGTCCTCCAGATTTTTCGGCACAAGCTGGTGAGTGGATCCAGGGAAGCATCTGTTTGTTGGAATACATCAATTGGTAAGCTATGAATTCATGGGGCCTTCTTTTCTGTCATTTCCTCCAGAGCAGCTTGAACTTCCTCCTTCATCATAGACTCTTGATCATACTTTGCTTCAGGAAATTCCTCTGGGTAAGCCAATTCTT
>NW_006399838.1:12500879-12521337 GCF_000299155.1 Elephantulus edwardii | reverse complement strand
TCTTGTTATGCATCAGAGAACTGGACAATGACTAGGGATGACAGAAGGAGAATTGATGCCTTTGAGCTGTGGTGCTGGAAAAGAGTATTGAATATACCTTGGACTGCTAGGAAAATGAACAGGTTCATTCGGGAGAGAGCTAAACCAGGCTGTTCTTTAAGCAAGGATTCTGAAGCTTCATCTGACATACTTTGGACATGTTGTAAGGAAAGACCAGTCCTTGGAGAGGAACATCATGTTTGGAGGGTGGAGAGACAGTGCAGGAAAGGAAGACCCTCAATAAGATGGATTGATTCTGTGTGGGGGGTAATAATGGGTGCAGGTGTGTGGAGATGGTGAGATTGGCACAGGATAGGGCAGAGTTTAGAGAGCTTGTACTTAGGGTAGCTATGAGTTGCAGGTGACTCAACAGCACATAACAAAAACAACTTGGACCAAGAAAAAAATCACCAAAATAGAGCAAGGAAACACTGCATGGTTTGAAACTAGGAAAGGTGTAAACCAGAGAAGAATAATATATCCATAGCTTTTGAATCTATATGCGGAATAGATCAACCAGAAGCCTGGGCTCTAATAGGAGGAATGTGGCACAGGATTAGTGAAAGACTGACCAACACTCTGTGTTATGCATATGAAACAACCTTGCTTGCCAAAACTGAGGAGAACCTGATATAATTGCTGCAGAAGGTCAAGGACTACAGCCTTCAATCTGGACTGAAGCTCAACATCAAGAAAACAAATTCTCTTGCCTGGGCCAATTGGCAGCATCATGATGGACAATGAAGATAGTGAGATTGTAAACTGCTTCAACTTGCTTGGATCCACATTCAACACTCTTGGTACCAACAGCCAGGAAATCAAAAGAATTGATTTGGGAATTACATTGGGAATGTCTGCTATCAGAGACCTCTCCAGAGTAGTGAAGAGCAATGATGTCTCTCTAGAGATTAAGATGAACCTGATCCAGTGCATGGTCTTTGCAACTACTTGCTACGTATCAGAGACCTGGACAGTGATCAGGGATGATAGAAAGAGAGTTGATGCCTTAGAGCTGTGGTGCTGGAGAAGAGTATTGAATACACCATGGACTGCTAGGAGAACAAACAAGTTCATCTTGGAGAGGGTGATGCCAGGCTGCTCCTTGGAGGCAAAGATTCTGAAGCTTTGTCTGACATACTTTGGGCATGTTGCAAAAGGGGACCAGTCCTTGGAGAAGGGCATCATGGTTGTAAGGATGGAGGGCCAGTGCAAGAGAGGAAGACCCTGGATGAGATAAACTGACTCAGTGACTGGGGTAATGGAGGTAGGTGTGCCAGAGACAGTGAAGTTGGCTCAAGATAGAGCAAGGTTCGGGGTTATTGTACATACGGTCACTCTGGTAAAGTTCAGTGGTGAGGGTTTGTACTCCCAATGTAAATAGACACCATTTAAATCTACCCGCTGCTCAGTTGGAGAAAGACGGACAATCTTTTCCTGTATTAATTACTACCTCTTAAAACTCACTGGAAGGTCAGTTATGGATTGATTCCAATTCGATGGTTCTGACTCAGTATCACACACCGACGATATATGTAAATGAGACATAATTAGTGTAGATTGTATCTTGAGACACAATCTTTTCAAGAATGTATAGTACAAATAATACCGTATTTCAACTTATCTTCCTTATGCTTTTCACATATATGTCTGAGTGGTATCTTTAAGTTTACAAAAGGCTTCCCTGAAGCTGGTGCCCTGAATTTTTATCCCCTTGAACTGTGAGAGAATAAATGGTAGTTTGTAAAAACCATCGGCTTGTGAGAAATCTGTCACGGCAGCATGAGATAACTGGGAAAGACATGTATCTTTTTTTTTCTTCTATATCTCGGTGTCTCCCTCCACTCTGGAAGGCAGCGGGCTAAGTAGGCGGGATGGCCGATGCCTCCATGGCGGCTCCTCTTGGTGGCAGTCAGGAAAGGGAAGTTTCTGGGGTCTTTTGTGTCGTGTGTTACTGTCATTTTGGCCTTCAGAGACAAGTGGGCAGCCCAGACCCCTAGAATAAGGGTAATTAAGGGTGGGGTAGAGAATGCAGAGCCTGCTCCAGGCCCTAGCTTGAACTTATGAACCTGGAGAAAGGATGAAAGTTATACGGAGGTGTCCAGGACTTCATTCATAGGGTCGCTATAAGTCTCCTATAACTCAACGGCACTTAACAACACCACCACCAAAAACAGCAGAGAGAAAGAGAGAGAGAGCGCGAACAATTGGCCTAGCGGACAGGAAGCCATTCTCCCAAGCCAAAGGTGGGTGACTCTATTCTGAGGCCTTCAGGCCTGCCATTAATTGTTTTTGGTGAAACATTCTTCTAGGTCGTGTAACCCTTGTCTGTCCACTTGCTGTACAGAAGTAACTCATGGTTGTTGTGAAGCCAAATACTGTTACCCATTGTGGACAGTGTTCGATGAAGCTCCCTGATTAAAACAAGCTTGGAAGCAGGACTGGCATCCACTTCCACAACAGCTTGCCTCTGGAAACCCTGTGAACCTGGAGAAAGGACAAAAGTTATACAGGAGGTGTCCAGGACTTCGGTCATAGGGTCACTGTGAGTCACCTGCGACTTGATAGCACTTAACAACAACAACAACAATAGTATCTCAGTGTCTACACTACAGTATTTTAAACAAAAAGGAATATATTGTTTCAAAAGCAACATGTCATGGCGTTTATATAAACATAAATGATAACATTTACATAAACATAGATGTTAATATATAAGGAGTTGTGCTGCCATTCTAAAGACACTTGGTTTGAATCCACCAGCTGTTGCTCCATGGCAGAAAGATGTACAATCGGCTCCCTTGTTCTTTATTGTCTCTGAAGAAGCCACAGAATGATCAGTATAACTTGGGTCCAACTCAATGGCAAATAACAGCAACAACACATATACATATAGTGCATTTTATATACAAACATGCACTCTGAGTATTTATGTATAAGAGTGTATATTTTCAATTTTATGTGAGCAAGGATGACACATATTGCATCCAAACCACCCATTTACTGTATTATATGAAAGCTTAGTGATAGTATATAAAAAAATTAGCTAAAAGAGTTCACATGTAAATAATTTACTCACAGATTAAAGCAGTTGGTTGGTAGAATTATAATTATGTAGACATACAGGGGTTTTTTTAATCTAAAGTATAAAGCCCAAGATGATGATTTTAATCTGCAGCACTCAGGCCTCGCTTAAATTGTTTTTGGTCAAACATTCTTCTAAGAAGTATAGCCCTGGTCTATCCATTTGCTGTACAGAGGTAACTCGTGGTTGCTGTGATGCTAAAACACTGTGACACTGATGTGTCAAATGCAATAATGGTTACCCATGGTGTAAGGTGGTTGGTGGAGCTGCCCGATTAAAACAAGCTTGGAAGCAGGAGTGGCATCCACTTCCAGAATGGCTTGCTTCTGGAAACTATGAACATGGAGAAATGATCAAAGTTATTCATATGTTCGGGTCTTTCAATCACAGGGTCACTATGAGTCATCTACGACTTGATGGCACTTAACAACAACAACAACCAAGAAAAAATTATATAGTGGAGATAAGTTTAAGGGAATTGTCAACAACAATAGATTTACTGTTATGATGTAAGGTGTTTCTAGAATATGTTCTTCAAAGACAAGACTCAGGTACGTTTCAGGTAAAAACATAAAGAGACAAGAGAAAAATGAGAAAAAGATGCTTCCTGCTTCCTTTCATTCTCTTGCATCATCTGAGGAGAGATGTCCTGAGATGAAGTACAGGTTCTAGGCCCTCTCTGTGAATTGCTTTTTGTTTGATTTTTATCTGACTCCTGGACAACTGTTCTTAGAAAGGTGAAATCAGGATATTTATTATGTAACTACAGTGTACAGAAAAATATAACCAGTACATTTTCTTCAATTTTACCTTTCTTAGGTATTTAATTTGTTGTTGTTGTGTACCGTCAAGTCGGAACCCACCCACAGATTACTCTCCAGAGGGTTTTCAGAGGCAGGTAACCCCACAGGAGGAGTTTTTTCATCCTTCTCAGTGGAGTAGCTGGAGGATTCAAACCACGTGCCTTTGGAATTCTTACCACTTGTGTTTTAAATAGAAATACATTTTTCCTCATCATTTAAATAATCCTATTATGTATTTTAAATTTTAGTGTTTCAGAGTATATTGTTACTGAGTATCATCGAGTGGAAATGGACCCATAGCTGACCCTCCAGTGGGTTTTCAGAGGGGAAAATTTGCACAGGAAGAGAGTGTCTGTTTTTCTTCTGTGGAGCAGCTTGTGGATTTGAACTGTGTACCTTCGCATTGGTAGTGGAATTTTTTTCACCACTAAGCCACCAGAGCTCCCTATGTTTAAGTGTAAGATTTCCCAATAAACCACAATATTTCTTTTAAAATGTAATATTATAAAAAATGAAATTAAATCAGAAAAATTATCTTTTTCTTTCATTCCTTATATTCTTTTTTAAATGTCTTTGTTTACTTTTCTGTCTTTGATATTATAGTTTTACAGCTAATACAGAAGCATATTCTTTTCAAACAATCTTGTCAACATGTATTATGAAGCAGATCTACATATGTTTTGTTTCTTAGAGAATTAAGGAGTCACTATGTAAAAAAGTAAGAAAATAGGATAATTGAAGACATTATAAATGACATGCATAATATGTAAATATCATTCATCTCAACACGCCTAGTAATTGCTTATCTATTTTTCTCAGTGTTAAAATTTTCTTATCAGTTTTCTAAGTTTGTACCAGAAACTAATAAAACCTAATCATTAACCTAATTAGGCCCAATTGCTACTTGTTTGTAAGACATTACTTTCTCTGCCATTTTCTTTTCTTTCTCTGTTGCTATGTGGTTTCAAGTTCGAATTGCCTCAGTGGCTCTCCAGTAGATGTTCAGAAACAGTAATGCTCATGAGAAGAGAACGCTCATTTTTTTGCCTTGAAACAGCTGCCTGATTCAAATTGCACACCTGCGATATTACAATTTCTTCCCATGAGCCCAGTTCCCTCTTTGTTCCTTAGGAAAAACAAACAGCTTTTGTTGTAGGAAGTAGAAGGGCAGCTCCGAAAAACAAAGCAAGATTCTATACTGAAATGTGCAGAGCTGAAGTCAGAAAAATCAAAAGGGTGGAACTCGCTCAGCATTTCTTAAGCTGAAGGGTGGAAAAACAAATCCAAGCTACAAGAGGCAATACTTAAGGATGCTTTGAGTAGAGTATTAAATGATCCAAAAACCATTAAAAGAAGATGGCAGGAGTATACAGAGTCACTGTACCAGAAGGAATTGGCTGACACAGAAGAACTCCCTTACGTACTCTTAATGAGTAATAAAAAAATAAAATAAAAAACAACAAACCACCAAGCCTCTTACTTACTTCTAATGTATAATTGTTGTTGTTGTGTAATGTAGAGTCAGAAATAACCCACAGCTGAGCCTCGAGTGGGTTTTCAGAGTGAGTTAATCACACAGGAGATTGCCCATCTCTCTCCTGCAGGACAACTGGTGGACTCAAACCACATGCCTTCGGGATTGCAGCACAGCTTCTTGCCACTTGCAAAAACAAGACTTATTTCCAACAATCCTACAGAACAGAGTAGAACTATCTGACAATGTTTCTAATGACTGAAGTGTTGATAAACATAGACTGGTGTATATTTTTGCTAGGGATGAGCTAATGAATTCTAACCTCTAATGTTTTGTTAACACTAACATTTAACCACTGCACAACAAGTTTCCTTTAAGTTATAAAATGTATTTTTAAGTTATCCCTTTTTCAGGTGGGTTGTAACATTATATTAGATGTGATTCTACCTTCATACTTTCTAACTACAATAATAACTTGCTAAACTATGTATTCACTTATAGACTATCAATTTAATAAGTCATTTTATCAATGACCGTGGATTCTGTCTTCCCTTTGAGTTGATATGTATCTAATTGAAATTGGTAATCTTATTTTCTTTTAAACATAAGTTTTATTTTGTAACAATAAAAGTATTGTTAAATATTATACTCAGCACTTAATGATCAAGGGGAAAAGCTATTGAAAAACTATTCATATACTTCCTCACCCATTTGCATTTAATTTGACTCATTTCCTAGACCTACCAGTCAGGTGGTGCAACGGTTAATTAAGTACGTAAATGACAAATGAAAATGTGGTTTACACTCACTCAACATTTTTGCAGGAGAAAGTTGAGGTGAATTTGTCCTGTAAAGAACACACACAGTTAATCTACCTATGAGTATTTCTACTCTGTTGCATAGAATCTCTCAGTGAGTCAGAATCAATATCTCAATTTAAACTAAAAACCAAAAGAAACATTAAGAAATCAACTGAGTTTTTAACTTGAATGGAGATCTAGGGAATTTTGAATTCATCTTATTATTATCTCTACTTTGTGATGGTGAAAGCTGTTAATTTTATGTAAAGTCCAAGCTGGTGTCTTACATTTCCTGACACTCAGTTTAATTGTTGATAAAATAAAATAAAAAATAAAAAAAAATTAGATGAAACAATGACTTGGATTACCTCCAGGGCGGGGCACCCAGCTATTACAGTAAAACAGAATTCAAGTGTAATTTGCTTCAAAGAAATCCTCCAGCACACTGTTCAGTTATACTTGCTATGATATGGCCTCTGATTAGTATTTTTCCAGTGACAATTACATAATTGACATCCTGCCAAAACTAGTAAAGACTCTTTTAAATGTTTCTATGAAAAGCAGTATCTGCAGAAATCCAACAGTAGTAATTAATGTGAAGTGGTCCATTTACTGTAGTGCTAAGTGTTGCTATTTCCAATTCTTTTATAATTAGACATCAAAACAGGCTAAAAACAGATGAGAGAACAGTGTAACTGACATTGTGCTAAACCAAGTTCTTTGTATCTAGTAGAAATATTTAGGTGGGAAAACAACAATTTAAAATGTTATGTGTAAATCAGTTTATCAATTTCATTTCAGTAATGATATGCAAAAAATAACCCTTTTCAAATCGCATGTTAAATTTTGCTAGCTCTCTCTCTCTCTCATTCCTTCTCTGTCTCTCATTCCCTCTCTGTCTCCTTCGAAGACATGATAGAATTCCAGGGTCAATTTGAAACATGTTTCAATAGTTTTTTCAGTACTAAAGAACCAATTGCAAAAGCAAACAAGTAAATATAAAATAATACATGCTTTTCATCACTCTAATGCCTACCTTATAATTCAAAACACATTAAACAAGTAAAACAAGTTTGAAATATGTAAGTAAAAGATATCAAATTCTAAGCCAATAAGGTTTACTAATTCTTTGACAATTTTCTAAACTTATAACTGGATGAAAGAGAGGTTGTTTTTTTTTATTTTATGAATTAGAGAAATCTAACTCACTTTTATGGCATTTTCCTTTAACTTCTTTGCAGAAACAAAAGAAATCAAAGTCAGTATAAATAGCATAAAAGCTGAAAAATTTCCCAAGGAGCTACTTTAGCAAACCTTTCTTCTTGTTCAGTTCACCATTCATATTGTGTGAAATATTGAATTTTAAAACTACACTACGCAAAGATATATGAAATGTCTGAAAAGAAAGGATGAAACACAATTTTACTGTGCCAGAGTGACGTAAAATTTAATAAACTAAATATCATACTTGGATCACTGTCCTTTTTGTTTGATATGGCTTAAAATATTATTTAGTTGGCCTTTTTATTCCCATTTTGATTTCGATTGTATTTTTTCACGTTAGAAACTTTTCTATTTATATCTTTAATGCAAGAACATTAGAATATTTAAATTTCAACAACTAATTGGTAATATCTATTTAGAGGAACATTATTTTTGAGAGAGAGGCACAGAATACAGATTAAGTGATAGATTTGTATTTCTTATTATGATGTTATACTCTTTAAATATAATTCCTATAACAGTCTTACAATAAATAAGAAAATAAGGTTTATGCAGAATAAAGAGGAAAATACACAGAAAACACTTTTTACAGAGAAGTGGTTTTAACCTCTTATTATGATACTTTGTTCTTTGAAAAGGATACTTAGCTTGGACATCTTCATAAAAAAAGTATTTTCTTTGAATAATATTTTTCTAAATCTGAAAATAAATATCTGAAGCTCTATTAAAATATATTGCTGTGTGTATAGTATACTATACCTAGCTATACCTAGACCAAGAAGCTGTTGTCTGAACACAACAAGGCAACAACACATGGCTTAAAATTGAGCGGTATGAGTTAGAATTATATCCTTTATATATATTCAGTCTGGATGCTGAGTAAATCATCTGAGAGGCTGATCTCTCTGAAGAACAATGTGGCATCAAGAGAGGAGGAAGATTCCATTACAACCTTCATTATGCAGATGATAATGACCTTTCTTGCTGAAAGTGAAGAGCACTTGAAAACCTTGCTACAGAAGATCAAAGATTTTAGCTTTCAATGTGGATTACAACTCAATATTTAAAAAAACAAAACTCTTCATCAATGGACTGAAAAATAACATCATGACAAATGGAGAAAAGATTGAAATGGTCAACAATGTCATCTTATTTGGATCTAGAGTCAACACTCTTGTTACCAGAAGTTGGGAGATCAAGAGACAGATGGCACTGGGAAAATTTGCTCACAGGAAAATCTCCAAACTAGTGAGGAGGAATGATGTCAGTTTGAATGCATTCTGTATCAGTTTGTACTTGATAGAGAACATCGTCTTCGGAATCACTTGCTAAGCATTTAAGAGCCGGCAAGAGAAGAATTAGTCTTTGATCTGTGGTGTTAGAGAAGAGTACTGATTATCTCATGGACTTAAAAAAAAGGAAATAAAAGTATATGTCTTGTACAAGGCACAACCTGAGTGCTCCTTGGAAGTAAAAACAGTCGAGCTTTGTCTCACATACTTTGGGAATAAAAACACTTTACATTTTTCTAGGAAAGGCTATATTATTTGGGTAAAAAACATCATGATGGGAAAGGTCAAGCGAAGAGAGGAAGATATTCAACCAAATGGATCAACACATTGACTGCAGCAATGGACTCAAGGGTGTAAAAAGTTCCCTGAAACAAATGATAATGAAAACATAACATGCCAAAACCTTAGGGATATAGTAAAGGCAGTCTTCAGAGGGCATTTCATAGCAGTACACAAACACATATAAATAAAGAAGTAAAATTAATGAGCTTATTCAAAACATCCATCAGATGAACAAAAGTGTAATCCCACAGCCTCCAGAAGAAAGGAATGTATAAGGACAAGCTGAAATCAGTGAGATAGAATATAGAAAAACAATTGAAACCATAGAAAAGGCCAATCGATAGTCCTTTGAAAGGGTCAATAAAATAGACAAAACATTTCTAAACTTAACAAAAGAAGAGAAAGAGAAAATACAAATAACTCAAATAAGAAGTGATGGAGGTGACATCACAACAGAATCAGATGAAATAAAATCAGAATTTTATGGAAACCTATATTGTTGTTGTGGTTGTTGATTGCCATCGAGTCAAGTAGACCTCACAGAGACACTGTGCACAGAAGGCCTGAAGTCCTTACACAACCATCACCAGTTATCAAAGTTCACATGCTGTTTAGGAAGTGGATGTCACTTCTCCTTCCAAACCTGTCTTAAACTGAGAGCTCCACCAAAAACTGTACATCGTGAATAAACGTTATGGCATTTGACACACCAGTGGCACAAGGTTCAGCTTCACAGCAACCCCAGATTATCTCAGTCCAGCATATTGACAGAAGAGTGCTTCACCACCTAGAAGAACATTCCTCCAAAATATAACAACCAACTTTTAAACGCAAAGGCCCTCCTTGAAATCTTTTCTACTCTACTCATAAGGCTTAAATAAGGGCCCTATGCGTCACAATTGACTTGATAGCACATAACAACAACAACAACATTGTTTTGTTGTCTTTTTGTGTGTTGTTGTTACATGCCATCAAGTAGCTTGCGAATTATAGCAACCCTATGCACAACAGCCCTAAACCTCGCTCTATCCGGTGCCAATTGCACTGCCTCTGACACACCCATCCCGATTACTCCAGTCACTGAATCAATCCACCTCATAGAGGGTCTTCCCCTCCTGCGCTGTCCCTCCACCCTCCCAAGCATGATGTCCTTCTCCAAGGACCTCTCCCTCCTTACAACATGTCCAAAGTATGTCAGATGAAGCCCCAGAATCCTTGCCTCCAAGGAGCAGCCTAGTTTAACTCTCTCCAGGATGAACCTGTTTGTTTTCTTGGCAGCCCATGGTACAGTCAATACTCTTCTCCAGCACTACAGCTTAAAGGCATCAATTCTCCTTCTATCCTCCCTAGTCATTGTCCAACTCACTGATGCATAACAAGTGATAGCAAAGACCATGGCCTGTATCAGACACACCTTAGTCTCCAGAGTGACACCACTGCTCTTCAGTACCCTGGAGAGTCTTTATGTGTAATTAGTTTAAATATCTATGCATTTCCGTTTTTGGAAAAATAATTATTCTTCATATTTCTCTAGTAGATACTTAAAGTACATATTGATAAACTGTGAAAAGAGGTTTGAGAGGGGACAATATATACATATAAAGGTATATCATATACAACACTGTTATTTCATGTATAGATTATAAAATATGCTTACATCTTCATAAAAAAGTATTCTAAGTGTGATAGTTATTTTGAGCATCTTGATAAGGAAGGCCAGTACTCGGAGAAAGGCAACATGCTTGGAAGAGTGGAAGAAAAGCCCAGAAGAGGACCCTGATTTGTCCATGATGTTGCCTATGGGTCCGTTGGTAAGATCCTTTTTCTGACAGTGAGATGCAATCCATACTGAAGGCTGAATTCTTTGATCCTCTGCAACAAATGCCTCAAGTTCTCCTTACTCTCAGCAAGTAAGGTTGTGTCATCTGCATAATGTGGGTTGGGTAATCGATGAGTCTCCCTCTGATCCTGATACCACATTCCTCTTCACTGAGTTGAGCTTCTAGAAAAATTTGCCTAGCATACAGATTAAATAGGCATTAAAACTGTTAACAATTCCATAACTTGGATCCATGATTAACATCGTTGGTATGAGCAGTCAGGAAATTAGGAGAAGTATTGTACTAGGAAAGTCTGCAGTTAGAGACAATATGAAATGATTAGACAATCAGACATTATGGGCATTGCAAATAACAATCTAGAATTGACATATATTATGGATTAAGTGGGGATGGAGGAAGAAAGGCAAAGAAAGAATCACAGAAGATGTCAATATATAATAAGAGTTTGCTTAAGCATTATACTGTGAGCTGCATTAATCAATGGTAACTGAATATTACGAATGATTGTCTAAAAAGAAATATGATTTGTAAACTTTCATTCAAATAAAATAAAGATGTAAAAATCAGCTTTTATAAAGCTTTACAACAATAGAATCCCAGTGTAGAAACTGTACCCTACCTAATGCTGTCATTATGGGTAAAATAGTGCCATAAAACTCTGCCATAGTGGGTTTGGGGTTTTTGCTAACACAATCTGTACGAAGGTAATTTTGAAGATAAGTAAGATTTTGTACTTAACTATGAGTACTGATTAAATTAGTCCATTATAAAATGACTAAAATATAAACAACTTGAGATGAATTTTTAAGTCAAATTGTATGACTCAAAGCCTTTGCCATTTCTTTTATAATTCTGGTTCTTTATATCGTAACCTCATTATGTTTTTCAGCTAAGCCTGGAGGAGAAAAGTCCTCTCAGCTTTGCTGTAACTAATGTTTACTTGGAAATGGTTGCGTAAATAATTTACATCAGTGTTAGCTTTTGCTGATATTTTAATTAAATATGAAAATAGCACAAAATCAATTTATACTTTATTCTTACAATAAGTAAAAATTGCTAAGGCTGGTTTATGTAAAAGTGAACTTTTAAAGAGTAAAAAAAAGTTTTTAAATGATCACTATCTTTTTCTCATCTTAATAGGACGACACTTTCCACCTCATGCTAATCAGATGAAAGTTCTGGTGCGTTGTAAATTGAAGTAAGCCCTTTTGCTTTCTCTCATTTTTGTATATTTTTTTCTGTATTATCTCTCAGTAGATACTCCATGTATTATCTTACATGATTTATGAGCAATAGATAAAATACAACATTTCAAATCTATCCCTGATATGTTCCTTTCTGTATTCTAACATTGAGTCTTCATTAACATGTTTATATATCTATATCTGGTGGGAACTTGCTCTGCATTTCTTAAGCTGAAAGCAATGAAAAACAAATTTAAGCCTCTGGTTGCAATATTGGAAGATGTTACGGGTAATATGTTGAGAGACCCAGAAAGCATCAAAAGAAGTTGGAGGGAATATACAGAGTCACTGTATCAAAAAGAACTGACTGATACCTGAAAATTTCAGGAAGTATCATATGACGGATGAAGCTGCGTTGAAGGCACGGGCAAAATACAAAACTCCAGGTATCGATATGACAGCAATTGACCTGTTTAAATTAACAGATGGGTCCTTGGGGCTCTCACCAGTCTATGCCAGGAAATTTGGAGAACATTTGTGGGGTCAACAGATTGGAAGAGGCTCTTATTTTTTCCCATTCCCGAGAAAGGTGATGTAACAGAATGTGGAAACAATGGAACAATATCATTAATGTCACATGCAAGCAAAATGATGCTGGAGATCTTTCAAAATTGATAGAACAGACATAGAGAGGGAACTGGCCGAATTTCAAGCAGGATTTAGAAGAAGCTGTGGCACAAGGGATATCATTGCTGATGTCAGATAGATCCTGGTTGAAAGTAAGGGATACAAAAGCAATGTCTATTTGTGCTTCATTGACTATGCAAAAGCATTTGACTGTGAGGTTCCTAACAAGTTGTGGCTGACATTGAGAAGAACAGGAATCCCAGAGCACTTGATTGTGCTTATGAGAAACCTGTACTTAGACAAGAAGGCTGTTATGCAAACAGAACAAGGGAATACTGCATGCCTTAAAATGAATAAGGGAGTGTGTCAGGGTTGTGTTCTCTCTCCATACCTGTTCAATCTGTATGCTGAGCAAATTCTTTGAGAAGCCGGACTCTTTGAAGAGGAATGTGGCATCAGGATCAAAAGGAGACTCAGCAATAACCTGTGTTATGCAGATGACACAACCTTGCTTGCTGAAAGTGAAGAGAACTTGAAGCACTTGCTGCAGAAGATCAAAGAATACAGCCTTGTATATGTATTGCATCTCAATGTCAAGAAAACAATTATTCTTACCACTGGACCTGTAGACAGCATTGTGATAGATGGAGAAAATACTGTAACTATTAACAAATTTGTCTTACTTAGATCCACAACTAACATCCTTGGTACCAACAGTCAGGAAATTAGGAGAAGTATTGCACTAGGAAAATCTGTAGTTAGGGATCATTCTACATTATTGAGGAGTAATGATATCCGTTAGAAGACTAAGGTGTGTCTGATTGAGTCCCTAGTATTTCTAATCACTTGTGCATCTGAGAGCTGGACAATGAATAAGGATGACAGAAGAACAATGGATGCCTTTGAGCTGTAGTGTTGGAGAAGAGCGCTGAATGTCTCATTAACTGCCAAAAGAAAAGACAAATATGTCTTGGAAAGGGTGCAGCCACAGAGTGTTGGTTGGAGGCAAAGAGGATGAGACTTTGTCTCACATATTTTGAACATGTTGCTCTTAGGGGCTATTCCTTGGAGAAAGACATCATGCTTGAGAAGGTAGAGGGTCTGCAAAGGAAGACCTCGGACCAGGTAGATTGACACAGTGACTGTGCAGTGGACTCTAATGTAGCCACAAAAGTGAGAATGGCACAGGATGGGACTGGGTTTAGATCAGTTGTTTACAGGGTCTCTGTGGGTCCTGCTTGACTCAATGCCATCTAACAGCAACAACAACCTTCAATTCTGACGTATAGTTTGTAGGACTATGTTATTACATTTACTCCCTGAAAGATCATGTATTTAGTTCTTATGATTCTTCCTATTGGATTTTTGTTGTTCTTGTTGTTTTTTTGGGTTTGTTTTTGTTTCAATAGCTTTCATCTTTTCCTTTGTTAATTAAATAGGTTGAAGTTGTTTTATTTTTTTAAATTCTATTCTCTTTAGAGAACTTTCTTACACAATAATAACTGAGAGCTGGTCTGATAATGATCAATTACCTGATATTTTGTTTATTTGAGAATGTGGGGTCACCAGGAGTCTCTTTGAGGAAATCAGAGTTCATTTAATAGTGAAACTTGCACTTAGTTGTCAAGTTGCTGAACCATTTATGCCCCTCAGTGACTCCTGTTGTCATTATTAGGTGATATTCAGTGGGCTCCAAATCAGAGATCCTGTTTACAACACAATGAAGCACTGCTCCATTCTGTGACTTTATCACTATCTCTGCTGTGTTTAAGCCTGTTTTTTGTTACTATAGTGGAATGGTCGCCTAGTGGTAAGAAGCTGCATTGCAATGCTGAAGACACAAGGTTCGAGGCCATCAGCTGTTCTGAGGGAGAAGGAAGGGCAATCTCCTCTCCTGAGATTAATGGCCTCAGAAAACTCCTCAAAGGTCAGCTTTTTGGGTCAGTTCAGACCCAATGGTACACAATAACAGACAACATAGAGAAAATTAGCATGGTCTTGCCCAAAGATGAAAAGCAATGTCTATTAGATAGTTTTAATGTAATAATCAGTGGCCCTCAGGCCTGTTTTCATTATTTTTGTTCAAATATTCTTCTAGGTGGCACAGCCCTGTTGTGTCCACTTGCTGTACAGAGGTAACTTGTGGTTGCTGTGAATCTTAACACTGTGACACGGATGTGTCAAAGGCATTATTGGTTACCCACGGTGGACAGTGTTTGGTGGAGTTCCCTGGTTAAAACAAGCTTGAAAGCAGGAGAGGCAACCACTTTTGTAATAGCTTGCATCTGGAAACTCTATGAACTTGGAGAAAGTATGAAAGTCACACAAGTGTTGAGGACTCTCCTTCATAGAGTCACTATGAGTCGCCTATGACTCGACAGTACTTAACAACAATAATAATCAAACTATGGAATCATCTTCTTAATATTCTTAAGTGGCTTTCTATGCATTATAAAGTTTTAGAAACATTTACTCTGTAGTAATTGAACTCCCAACCCAAAGACCAGTCTGCTCCAATGGTTCACATCCACCAGTGACTCTGTTTATCGTTCCCTCGAATGATAAACAGTCCTCATCCCATTACTATCTGTAGCCCTAGATAGCAGATAGAGGGTTGATATGAGTTCAAACTGACTCCTGGCAGTGAGGATATTTTATAAGGGTTTAACACATATGTATTATCTATTTTATATTAACAGTTAATATTTTAAGTTTAATATTTTAGAGCTAAAATAAGATCTAAAGTAAGATATGCACTAGAACTTTGAACACTCATTTATGTTTGAGGAAAAAAGTCTCAAGGTCACACGTTAATCCATTTTGAACGGAGACTATAACTTTCAGCTACATGATATTGATGTAGTTTATCAATGCAGAATTTTATTTTAAATGTTTTGTATTCAATCGCTTATTATCTTCCTTGTATTATCATTATCTTAAAATATTTTATGCAAATCAACACATTCTGACACCTAAATTAATATTGCTTCTTAGCCCTACCAACTTTGCCTCTGAAATATTGTTAAACCAAGATTGTCTGTGAATCTATATAGAAAAATGGAAGTATTTTTCTTTCTTTAAGAGTATTTGAAGTAAAAGATGCTTTGCTTAGAAGACAATGACTGAAGCGCATTTAGAATCACAAGAAAGAACTTATCAGTTATATAACATAACACAGTCTTTTTCTACTTAATGATATGGTAAATTAGATGGGGATTCTTGTTTCCCTAGAGTTCAATTAAACCCGATGGTTTGTTTTGTGCTTTTAAATTATAAGGTAATTTTTGTCTAGTAACATTTAAGCATTTTCTGAATAAACCATTCAGCATTTTATCTGAAATTCTAAGTGGTAAGAACTGAAAATTTCTTTATTCTTCATAACCCTCAAATGGCTTAACTGAAAAGTAAAGCTTGCATTATGGTTCAGAAGTAAAATTATAGCAACAAACGATGTTCTCTCTATTCAACAGTCTTAAGTTATATACATTTTTTTAATTAATTTTAAGGAAAGTTTACAGAGACTTGGGGCTTCCAGTTATTCGTTGTTGTGCTTTTCTCTCTACTCCCTTCCCCCGCAATTCATTCTTTTCGAAAAGAAAAAAGAACTCTTTCATTGTTATGCAATCCCTCCCCCACCACATAGTGTCCACTCCACTATGCAGCCTTCACTCTAGACTTCTGTCATGACAAGAATACCCATTCATATATCCCTTTTAAACAGTTCTCTCCCTCATCTGTTTCAATGCAATATACATCATATTATACAAATATTTTAAAAATCAAATTTAACAATCTCAATATCTAGTTCATTAACTCTAATAGCCTAGGTATAAGGAGTTGCACTGTCAACCTGAAGGCACATGGTTCAAATCCACTACATGTTCCACAAAAGAGAGATGGACAATTAATTTCCTCCTGTATGATTTACTGTCTTTGAACATCCTTGGAGTGTTAGCTATGGATTGGATACAACTTTGCTGTAACATAGTAACAACATATTTAGCTAGATATAGAAAGAATTGAAATAAATACATAGAGATTATGGTTGAAGGAGACACACAAACACAGATACATATATGTATATATATACAGAGAGATAGAAAAAGTGAGAAAGAAGTCTCGTCTTTTATATTAAAAATATGTGTGTTCAATGACTAGCTAAAAAGTTTATAGTTCTTGCACACCCATGTTTATTGCAGCTTTGTTCACAATAGCAAAGAGCTGGAAACAACCCAAGTGCCCACCAACAAATGAATGGATAGCTAAGCCCTGGTACATTCACACAATGGAAGACTATGCTGCATTGAAAAGTAAGGAAATCATGAAATTTTATACAAAATATGTGACCCTGGAGAACATTATGTTGAGTAAAAGATCTCAGTCACAGAAGGACAAATATTACACAGGGCCACTGTTGTAAAATGATACTGATATTTGTGTTGAGGGAAGACTGAGAAAAAATGGGATAAATATTGTATACTGCATTGAAAAAGATGAGAGAGCTGTTTAAAAGCAATATATGATTAGGTATTATTGTCATGACAGGAGTCCAGACTGAAGGCTGCACAGTGGAGTGGACTTGTGGGGAGGGATTGTAAAACAATGAAAAATTTTTCTTTTACTTTTCAAAGAGAAGAGCGAATTGGTGGGGAGGGGATGGGCATGAAGAAAAGTACAAGAATGAATGAATGGAAACTCTAGGTCTCTGTAAACTTACATTAAAATTAATAAAAAAAGTTTATAGTTCAGAACAATTAAAAAGTACCTAAACATTAGGCCCGTAAATCTGCTTTCAAATAATCTCAGTGTTAAAAAGTCTGTACAGTAGTCCTGTTACGCTTACATGGGTTTCATGAGTCAGCGTGCAGCCTGTTTCTAAGGTGCTGCTACGACAACCTGAAGGCCCATGTTTTGAGTCCACCAGCTGCTCCACAGGAGAAAAATGGGGAATATCCGGCTGTGAGATTTACTGCCTCTGAAGACTCACTGAAGGGTCAGCTATTGGAGATTCTGACTCCGAGACACATGACAACAGCATCAAACAAAATCAAATAACTGCATATGTGTATGAATCTCAAACTAACTGCTGCTTCTGACTCATAGTGACCCTCTGTTGGGTTTCAGTGGCTGCATATGTCATGGAACAAAACTGCTCATCACCCTCCCATGAGGTTGTGGGGTATTTGCACTGTCACATCTGTGTGGCCTTTTGTTAGCACCTTTCCCAGTGCTATGTCCCTCTCCAAGGAACAGTCCCCCCAGCAACATGCCCAAAGTATGTGAGGTGAAGCCTCCTCACTCTTGCCTCCAAAGAGCATTGGCTACACTCTCTCCAAGACATAGCTGTTTATTCTCATGGCCATCTATGGGATGTTCAGTGCTCTTCTCCAACATCGCAGCTCAAAGGCATCAATTCTTTTCCTGCCATCTTTATTTGTTGTCCATTTCTCAGATGTATAGCAAGTAATCAAAAAGATTATGGCCTGAATCAGAATCACCTTAGTCCTAAAACTTAGTCCTCAAAAATGTGGAGATGTCACTAACTGTAGGTTTTCCCAGTGCAATGCATCTCCTTATTTCCTGATTGCAGGTACCAAGGGTGTTAATTGTGGATCCAAAAAGAAAAAAGGTAGAGAAGCTAAATAGTACCAGTTAGAGTAAGACTCTGAACAGGTTATCAATTATTTGTATGTAAGTTGAAGGCTAAGTTGAAGAAAATTTGTAAAAGCTCAAGATGGACAAAAGTGATCTACAGGTTATGTCCCCTGATTTCAGAGATCATGTCTTGTATATATTTCAGGCTTTGAAAACACTAATGACTGAATGTTAGATGCATTGAGCATGCTATCAAGGGCTTCGTATGCGAAGAAAGCGTAGGCCAAAGCAGTGTTTTGTTTTGTTGCTGATTCAGCTGTGAATCAGAGCCAACTTCACGACATCTCGCAATATGTGCACAATGGCATATAATATACACATTATATCATTAATGGAGCTTCAGTGGTCCAGTGGAAAGAAAGTGTGCTGCAATTCTAAAGACAAGTAGTTCAAGTCCACCAGATAGACCTTAGAAGAATGATGGGCAATACCCTCCCATAAGATTTACTACCTCTGAAAACCTGCTGGATGGTCATTTAAAGGTCAGTCTCAACTCAACAGTAAAGAAAATTAACAACAATACCATTCCTATCACATGCAAACAAAATGTTGTTAAAGTGAAAATGGCTAGAACAGTAAATAGAGAATTGCCGGAGATTGAAACTGGGTTTAGAAGAGGCTGCGTCACCAGTGATACCGCAAATACCAGGGGGATATTAGTTGAAAGTAGAGAATACTAATATGTTTGTGTGTTACTTACATTTCAAAAGCATTTGATCACATGGATATTAACCATATTAAGGTCAACACTGAGAAGAATAAGAACCCCAGAACACTTGATTGTGTTCATGCACAACCTATGTCTAGACTTTGAAACTGTTGTGTGAACAGAACAAGGGAAATCAAAATGGTTTAAAATTAAGAAAGGTTTCTTGTCTGAAAGCAGAGAGTACCAAAAGAATATCTGTGTTTCATTGAATATGCAATAGCATTTGACTATGTGGATCACAACAAACTGTGTCTAACATTGAGAAGAAAGGGAATACTAGAACACTTGATTGTGCTCATGAGAAACCTATACTTTGACCAGAAAGCAGTTGTCAAGCAGATTAAGGAAACACAAAATCAGAAATGACATGGGTCAGGGATGCAACCAGTCGGCATTCCTTTTCAATCTACAGACAAAACATATTATTCATAAGGCTGAACTATCTGAGGAGGAATGTGCCATCAGGATTGAAGGAAGACTCCTTAACAACCTGTTTTATGCAGATGACACAACCTCGTTCACTGAAACGGAAGAGGCCCTAAAGTGCTTGCTACAGAAGGTTAAAGATTGTCATCTTCAGTATGGATTGAAGCTCAACATCAGGAAAACAAAGATTCTCACCACTGGGCCAATTGTCTGCACCATGATAGATGCAGAAGAGACTGAGATTGTTTACTATTTCAGCTTGCTTGGCTCTACAATCAGCACTCTTACCACCAGGAGTCAGAAAATCAAAAGATTAATTACATTGGGAAAATTTACTATCGGAGACCCCTCTCGAGTGCTGAAGAGCAACAATTTCATTCTAGAGACTAAGGTGTATCTAACTCAAGCCATGTCTTCACAAATTACTTTCTATACATCAGAGAGCTGAATGACTAAGGGTGACAGAAGAAGATTCTACATCTTTGAGTTGTGGTGCTGGAGAAGAGCTTTGAACAAACAAACCATGGACTGTCAAGAGAACAGGTCTGTCCTGGAAAGAATGAAATTAAGCTACTCCTTGGAGATTTTGAATCTCCGTCTCAAATGCTTTGGGCACGTGGCTAAGAGGGACCAGTCCTTTGGAAGGACATCATACTCAGGAGGGTTAAGGGACAATTCAAGAGATGAAAACCCTGAATGTGATGAATTAAAACAGAAACTGGAGTAATGGAGTTAGGTGTGTTAGAGGCAGTAAGATTGGTTCAAGTTTGGGCAGGGTTCAGAGCTACTGGGAATAGAGTTGTTATAAGTTGCAGGGGACTTGAATGCATGTAACAATAACACTAGGGTGGGCTTGTATTCCCCCTCCTCTAAACCTATCTCCTTAATATAGAAAATACTTCAACACCAAATAAACAGCTACTCAATGGCTAAGATGACATTTTGAACAATATACCTTTGACACCACACATCTCAGCTTCAAGGGAGGAAAAATTCTCATCACTGGACCAATAGGGAACA
>NW_006399838.1:12498108-12500184 GCF_000299155.1 Elephantulus edwardii | reverse complement strand
GTGGATGTGCAGGGGGAAGAGGGGATTAGTCATTGGATTGTACAATTTGATGGATGGGGGGATGAGGGAAACGGAAAGAATTTGTTCGAATTTGTATTAGAATTTTGTAAATAAGCTAGTGAAGAAAAAGTCACCTTGGGGCGGGGGGAAAGGAAGGAGAGGGGGTAAAATGTGCAACAATGAATGCATGAAAATCTAACTTTTCTGTAAATTTTTGTTAAGATGATAATTAAAATTAAAAAATTATTTTCTAAAAAGGCCATGATCTTTCAATCACTTGGTATGAATCTGAGAGCTGGACAATGAATAAAGATGACAGCAGAAGATTTGATATTGTTGAGTTGTGGTGTTGGAGAAGCATACTGAATAGTCCATAGATTACCAAAAGGACAAAAAATATATGTCTTGGAAAAAAGTAGCCAGATTGCTTTCCTTGGAGGTAAAGACGACAACACATCATCTCACATACCTTTGGCATGTTGCTAAGCGAGGTTATTCCTTGGAGAGGGGCATCATGTTTGGAAAGGTCCAGAAAAAGAGGAATATTCTCAACCAGATGGATCGAGCCAATGACTGCAGAATTGCACTCAGGTATGTCAGAGATGATAAGGACATCGCTGGATAGGATAGGGTTTTGATCTGTTGTTCATGGGGTCACTATGAATCTGTCTCATCTTGACAACACCTAACGACAGCAACAACAACAATATATTCAGTCAATATTACAAAATTGTGTTTCTAATATTTTTGGTGTTAATGGCTAGACTCCAACATTAATCCTTTTCACTTTAATAATAGGTATATGGAAACTCAAAAAAGGATTGACATTTCTAAGAGCATATTTAACCAGCAACAGAACAAAGCTTAAAATCAGACATCCTGACTCTTAGTACAAAAATGCCTTTTAACATTTTCTTTGCGGTGAATGACTATATTCAGGCTCTACGCAGTATCTACTTAACGTATACTATTTTAAAAAACTATTATTTTTAACTTTTATTTTTTATTTGTTTGCTTACAAAGTTTGTATATATTGTGTTTCACACTATCTGGCTTGAGACTACAAGTAAATGATACTGACGAAAACATTGGCTCATTTTAACGTGAAACAATCCAGTATTATTTTAAGATACCTTAATTTTAACAGTGCTGTGAGATTCAGTCTGCTACTTTGATTTCAAAAGTAAGAAGGGTCTCAACTGCATATGAAATGTTACAGTGTATTAATATAGAGATATAATCCATAAGTGGCCACTTCATTCAGTATTTTGACAACTTTGCAGAATGGAAGGTCATACCTGATGAGCATACAATAGAAAATGTGTCATCAAGTGATAACAGTAGCTTGACACTAATTACAGCATTTCTTTTACTTAGACACAATATTTAACTTGTTTCTACATAAAGTGAAACTTAATACTAATTTTTTCTGGCTTTGAATAACTTATCAGCAACCTAATTCCTTAACTTAAATGTAAGATTAATATCTATAAAAGTCTTAGAATATCAGTCTATTTATGACTGGCACCAATAGAAATTATTTTATACCTTCCAAAAACTGGCATTGTGAACCATGTTTTAAATGACATATAATCAAATTTGTTTGAAGCAAGTATTGAGGGACTCAGGTGTAAAAACCCTTTAAAAACCAATTTTTTAACCATTGGGTTAGCCCCTGTTAAGGCCATGGTCTCCAGCTACCTTAACTGCAGACATATGGTCCTGAAAATCATCTACACCTGTGGCGCCAATATAAGAGAGATCTTTCCACACTATGAGAGATGGAGGGGATGGTATTGCGAAATGTTTGTTCTCAGTCAGTAGGCTTCCTTTTCACTCTGTTGGAAAATGTTTTTGATGTTCCCAGGGACTGAACATTAGAAGGTCCATTCATCAATTTTATCCTTGCAGATTGAGCATTTGGCACTCTTACACCATAGACTAGGCTATCTAATCTCAACCCCAGGTGGTATCTGATGTACTTTTATGGCTTGGGGCTTTACATCCAGGCTTTTCATCCACCTAGAGCTGATTTTTGTGTACGGTGTAAGATGCAGATCCTGTTTCAGCTTTTTT
>NW_006399838.1:12495275-12497221 GCF_000299155.1 Elephantulus edwardii | reverse complement strand
GTGGTCAAGCTTGTTTCTCCTGGCGGCACTCTTCTGGGAGTATTTGGGCTGCCTTCACAGTCTCAGTGTCTTAGGCCACTGGAAAGTGGGTGATGTGTGCATCTTTTTTGTGTGTGTGGCTGTGGATGCCCTTCAGGACACCTTCTTGGCCTTTAATGCCTTTGCTTTGGCTTCAGTTTTGGGAGGAGTAGGGACTTCCTTCTTCACTTTTGGCGCCATCTTCATAGAAAGGTAACTCTTTGACTCCTAATGAAACATGATTCTTCTTTTGTTTTCTATTCCCTGCATAGCATACTATATGATTATCTGATTCTAAAAGGACAAAGCTTGTCCATCTCATCTCACTAATAACTAGTATGTTGATGTTATTGCATTCCATTTCATTTTTAAGGATTTTCAGTTTTCCAACATCCAAGCTACATACATTCCAAGTTCCAATTATTAAACTGTGTTTATTATTGTTTTTCCTCATTTCAACTGAATTCTAATCTAGGCTCTACCACTACACTACTATAACTACCCTCATTCCTTTAATGTTCGTAGGGTTTTAAAAGGCCTTTTACATAGGAAGTAGAGATTCCCTATCCTGCTTTCTACTCTGTCTTAATTAGGAACTCCACCAAAATCTGTCCAACATGGGTAGCTCTAAGAGTATTTGACACACCAGTGTCACAGCTTTTAATATCACAGCAACCACAAGTTATGTAAGTACAGAAAAAGGTCAGACAAGTACTATACCACTTAAAACAATTTTCTTCCCAGACACAGTTAACACCATATGATTAGTAATAAAATTAAAATAGCCAATCAGCTTACACTTGATTGTTAAAAACAAAACAAAACAAAACAAAAAAACACCCAAACAGTTTATACCTGACTTTTTCGTCTATCAAAACAAATTATCCTCCAAGCTAGAGATTCTCAGGGAGGACCCAAAGGACTTTTAAATAAAAAGTCCCTAATTAATAATAAATTTTATAATTAATTGTTCTCCTATCCAGAATCTCTGTGACTTTAAATCTGCAAAAGAAGAAAACCAAGACAAAGAAGTTTAAATTATCTACTTAGTGTTGAACAACTAAATAAATGTTTACGATTTAAATTCAGGAGTACTGTGAAGAAAATAACAATTAATATTGAACTGAAGAATGGTTAGTTCTTGTTGTCAAAGAACTCATTGTGTAACAATATATTTTTCTCTCCTTTTATTAAGGAAAACCATGTACAAGGATCAAAACTATGTTAAGGTTCTACAGGATTATCATTTAATTTTTTTAATTTTTTTTTTTTGTCATACGTGATTTTTTTTTTTCGGGTAGTGTGATGTTTTACCTCAGACTTGGACATTAGCGCTGAGGAATGGAGTTAAAAAAAAAAAATTAGACCATTTTAGCAAATGGAAGCCCTAAGTGAACCATAGGTAACTGACTACTAACCAAAAGATTTGCAATTTGAACCCACCCAGAAGCAGGTTAGAAGAAAGTCCTGTCAATCTGCTTACAAAAGGTCACCTTAAAAATCTATGCAAAAACCACCAACAAAATATCTATGGGACAGAACTGATTCTGCAACAGATGGGATTACGATGAGTTGAAATTATCTCTACAGCAACTAAAATTTAAGCAAAATTTGAAGCAGTTTGTAAAAGTAACAAGGCATGAAAGACAGGCTTATGTTCAGGTAAAAATAATCATTTTACTATTTGAAGAATAAAAAACATGGAAAACTAGTAAAAAGGATAATAGTAATATAGGTAACAATTAAAATATATGGAATTATTTGAATTATCTTGCTTATTCATGTTTTTATTAATTTTAATGAAAGTTTACAGAGACTTAGGGTTTCCTTTCATTCATTGTTGTTCTTTTCTCCCTGCCCACCTGTCACCCCCAATTCACTCTTCTCTTTGAAAAGTAAAATTCTTTCATTTTTACACCCCCCAATTC
>NW_006399838.1:12477161-12494649 GCF_000299155.1 Elephantulus edwardii | reverse complement strand
TATATACATAGTTAATTTTTTTTTGAGAAGACAAGGCCATGATCTTTTCAATTGCTTACTATGTATCTGAGAACTCAACAATGGCAATATATGGCATAGGAAGAATCTATACCTTCTAATTACAGTGCTGTGGAAGAGTACTGAACATGCCAGGGACTATGTCAGAGATGGTGAGGTAAGCTCAGAATAGGGCAAAGCCCAGAGGACTTGCTCAGAGATTTATTATAGTTCATAAGTAAGTCATACTCAGCTTGATGGCACATAACAACAGCAACATAGCTGTTACTGTTTTCAGTTGGCTATGAATCATTATGACCCTGTGAACAAGAGATTTAAACTTGGCCCTCTCCAATGGCATCTTCAAGATCTTTGATGATGCTTGGCTTGAACCCCTGGACCCAATCACTATATCAGTCCCTCTTCTGAAGGATTTTCCTCTTTCTTTGAACCTCCACCTTTCCCAATATGATGTTTTCTCAGAGAAGCCTCTTGTGATAATATGCCTAGAGTGTGTAAGATGAACTTTCACCATCTTGTCTCTAAGATAAACTGGGTTGAACTTCATTCAGGACAGATTTGTTTGTTCTCTTGTCAGTTGATATTCTCTATTCCAACCCCCCACCCCCGCCATACCACAATTCAAAGCTATTAGTTATTCTTATGCTGTCTTTATTCTTTATCCAACTTTCAGATGCATAGGGAATAATTGAAAACGTCATGGCTTGGATCAGGTGGCAAAGATTCTGAAGTTGCGTCTGACTTACTCTGGGCATGTTGCAAGGAGGGACCAGTCCTTGGAGAGGAACGTCATGCTTGGGAGGGTGGAGGGACAGCGCAGGAGAGGAAGACCCTCAATGAGATGGATTGATTCAGTGACTGGGGTAATGGGGGGGTAGATGTGTCAGAGACAATTAAATGGGAAAGAGACAGAGCAGGGTTTAGGGCTGCTGTACATAGGATTGCTATGAGTCACAGACGGCTTAATGGCACACAACGAAAGCAAAAACATTCTACCTTATAGGCTAGGTATCTAAAGCCTACTACTTTGGAGATGGGTGGCCAATCCTGTTCATAGGTCTTTCTTAACACCCATGCATGAATAACTTTCGGCATCACAGCAACTCAAATTACGCCAGTACAGCACACTACCAGATAAATGCTGTACTAATAAGTTCAAATGATAAACATGGGGAAGGTGATATCATGCTTGGAAAGGTAGAGGGTGAGAGAAGGAGAGAAAACCTTCATGAGATGGTTTGACACAGTGACTGCAGCAATGTGTTCGATTGTTTGAGAGGATAAGGATGGCACAAGACAGACAGGGTTCAAGTCTATTGTTCATGTGATTACTATGAGTAATTTTCAAATCCACCGTACCTAATAACAGCAACAACTATACCTTTCTTAATTGCATATTTTACCATATTTAACTCTGGAGATGGGAGATATGAAAAATAGTCTAGTTGAGGGGGGAAAAAATCAATGTAAAAATTACTAAATATTTTGTTCCTTAATTTTAAAAATCAGTTTAATTTATATCTCTTATTCAATTCATAGTACAAAATAACTGTATTGTCTATTCTACTATGTAGATGTAAAATATCATTATTTTAAATTTTAAAACCTGTTGAAAATCTTCTAAGATATAGTTCTTTCTTATAATCATTTTTAGATGTAGTCTGCTGGAAAGATTTTTGGAAATATACTTCAAAAGCTCTGAAATCAAAGTTTTACTGAGAAGTAGAGATGGCTTGTGAAAGAACAAGAGGAGGATGAAGGATTTACAGCTCAGCTCTCTCCACATAACCTCACAAAAGAAAATCAAGGTGATTTTTCTGTCAAAGGAAATAGATGGGCTTCAATCATGGTAAAGCTTTAAAAAGTATCTCTAGACACGTCTAGTTCAGGGTGACACATAGATAAGGATACATCAGCTGATGGTCTCCAATTGTTTAATGCATGAATTTATAGAAAAATTAACACTTCTGTAACTTGGAAAAAAATAAAGGCTGGCAAACAAATGAGTTAACAAAGATGAGGGGAAACTCAACAATCATAAGGAATCTGGAGCTGTATTATATAAAAAAATACCTAGAGAGGGTTAATTTTTTTAATAATAGTCAAGTTGTTTCATGTAAGAATACTAGAAAAGGGGGAAAAAGGAATAAAGTACAATGTTGTTTTTTTTTTTTTTTTATATCCTCCACTAGACACTGACCTTGGAAGTCAGAGGAGACGGCAGCCTTTTTATTTCTCTGGAGACTGAGGGTTCCTATATCAACAGTATATTTTATAGGCAAGAAAGTCATATCATAAAACATGGGCTGAAATTAGCGACTGATTCATGGTGACGTGCACAGCTGGATGGACTTTATCACCATGGAGTAAGCAGAAGGAGACTGTGTGTAACTTTCTCTCTACTAGGAAAGTTTTAAAACCGTGAAAGCTGAAAGCTGGGGGAGAGGACTAAGTTGAAGATATCAAAAAAATTAAAATTAGATTAAACTGCTAAAATTAAAGGATTGCAATAGAATTTCTTCAACTTAGTTCTTGGTTAGAGATTTAAAAAAGAAGTAAAAAGTGTTTGTCAGAGACCTAAAGGTAGTTTAAGGATAATCAACATTCAACTACTATTTTTGGAAAATCAGAATAGTTTTGTTCTCTGTATCACTTCAATGTATATCTTCTAAAGTCATAAGAGTGAAAAAAAGAGTTACTATTAAAAGGTAAGAAAGAAATTTTAAATATCAAATGTAACAAATAACTTGTTTATTCTGTGATGTTGAGTGGACCATGGCTCATAGTGACCTTATGCAAAATAGTGCAGAAAACTCTCTTGGCTAATTTCACTGTCTCTGGTTCATCTGCCTTCATTAACTCGTTTGCTGTGTCAGTCTGTCTCATGCAGAGTTTTCCTCTCCTACATTGTGCCTCCAAGGGCTGGTCCCTCCTGGCAACATGTGCATAGTATGTCACAGGAAGCCTCAAAATCCGTGCTTCCAAGGAACAGCTTGGTTTCACTGTGTCTAGGAAAATATTGTTAGTTTTCTAGACAGTCCATACAGAGTTCTGTACTTTTCTCCACCACCACAACTCAAAGGCATCAAGTCCTCTTGTGTACTCTTTGGTCATTGTCCAGCTTTCTGATACTTAACAGTCAATTGTAAAGACCATGGCCTGGATCCGGCACACCATAGGTTCTAAGCTGATGTCATTGCTCGTTAGCACTCTGGAGAAGTCTCTGTCAGCAGATTTTCCTATTGCAAGTTGTCTTTTGATTTCCTGACATGCTGATGCCAAGAGTGTTGATTGTAGAACCAAGCCAGCTGAAGCTGTTAACAATCTCAATTCCTTCTCCATCGATTATGATGCTGCCTATTGGCCAAGTGGTAACAATCTTTGTTTTCTTGATATTGACCTTCAATCCATATTGTAGACTACAGTGCTTGACTCTCTGCAGCAATTAATTTAAGTCCTCCTCAGTTTCAGGAGGCAAGGTTGTGTGATCTGTATAATGCATGTTGTTGATGAGTCTTCCTAAGGTCCTGACGCCACATTCTTCTTCATAAAGGCCTATCTCCCGAATAATCTGGTCCACATATACATTGAAAAAGTATGGAGCCAGGACACATTCCCGATGAACTCCTTTCCTGATTTGGAATCACGCAATGTTTCCTTACTGTCTCCTGATGACTGCCTGAGGGATCCCATTCTTCTCAAGGTTAGCCATAGTTTGTTGTGATCCATACATCAAATGTCTTTAAATAATGAATAATATAAACATGAACACTCCTGCAATACCCTAACCCTACCCTAACCCTCACCCTAACCCTAGCCCTCTGTCAATTTCCTATTCCTATTGTTTTTGGATGATCTACAGTAGGCTTTTGCTTGCAAGTGGTGATAGTGACATAGTTTGATAATTTCTGCACTCTAGCCAATCACCTTTCTGTGAAATAGGAATAAATATGGGTTTCTTTCAAACAATTGGCCAGGTGCACAACTGAAATTTGTCTTCAAGATTTCTTGTCACATCCTGAGGAACACACCTATGGCCGATCTGGTATATTATTAGGTATTATTGTCATGACAGGAGTCGAGAACGAAGGCTGCATAGTGGAGTGGACTTGGGTGGAGTGATTGTATAACAATGAATTTTTTTTCTTTTCAAAAAGAAGAATGAATTGGGGGGAATGGGTGGGCAAGGAGAAAAGTTCAACAATGAATGAATGAAAATCCAAAGTCTCTGTAAACTTTCATTTTAGCTAATAAAAAATTTCAATAAAAATTCTAAAGAACAAAAACATCAAATTAAAGACTAAGATGTCCCTGATCCAAGTTATCATATTTAAATATATTTCCTTTATGTCTCAAAGTTGTACAGTGAGTAAGGATGATAGAATAAGAATCGATACCTTTGAAGACGGTGTTGGTGAAAGGTATTGAATATGCCAAAAATTGTCAAAAGAACTAATCTATCTGTCCTGAAGAAAGTGCAAAATAAGCGTTCCTTAGAGGCAAGAATAGTAAAACCTCATCTCACTTGCTGTTGTTGTAGGGAATTGAGTTGGAACTGACCCGTAACTGATCCTCCTGTAGGTTTTCCGAGGCAATTAATCAAATGGAAAGAATTATCCATCCTCTCACAGAACAGCTGGTGGATTCGAACTGCATGCCTTTGAGATTGCAGCACAGTTTCTTGCCATTAGGCTATCAGAGCTCCCTATAGTTGTTTCACTTACACTGGGCATATTCCCCAGGAGGAATCCATTCTTGGAAAAAATCATCATGCTGGGAAATTAATTTGTGGTTGTTATGTGCCATCGAGTCACTTGTGACTCAGCAATCTTATGTACAACAACTCTGAACTCTTCTCTATCCTGAGCCAACATTATTGTCTCTGACACGCCTACTCCCAATACACCAGTCATTTAGTTAATCCATCTCATACAGGGTCTTCCTCTCTTATGTTGCCCCTCCACCTCCCCAAACATGACATCCCTCTCCAAGGGCTGGTCCTCCCTTGCAACATGCTCGAAGTACGTCAGACGAAGCTTCAGAATCCTTGACTCCAAGGAGAACCCTGGTTTCATTCACCCTTTCCAGGAAGAACCTGTTCTCCTAGTGGTCAATGGTATATTCAATACTCTTCTCCAGCACCATAACTCCAAGGCATCAATTCTCCTTCTTTCACCTCTACTCTTTGTCCAGCTTGCTGATGCGTAGCAGGAAATTGTGAAGACCATGGCCTGTATCAGGTATACCTTAGTCTTGAGACTGACATTGTGGCTCATCAATACTCTGGAGAGAACCCTAACAGGAGAGTTTCCCATTGCAATTCATATTTTGGTTTCCCGGTCGCTGGTTCCAAGAGTGTTGATTGTAGAACCAAGTAAACTGAAGCTGTCGACAATCTGAATCTCTTCTCTATCATGATGCTGCCAGTTGGCCCACGGGTGAGAATCTTTGTTTTCTTTTTTCTTTTTTCATCAGCGATAGGTAGTTGTTGGTTTGGTTGGTTGTTTGTCTTAAAGAAAAATCTCTTTTTTACTCTTTATTTTATTTCTTTGCTTCTAGTTTATTTACAAAATTCTAATACAAATTTGAACAATTTTTTTCAATTTCACTCACCCCCACCTCATTAAATTGTACAACCTAATGATTAATCCCACCTCCCCCTGCACATCCCTTCATTCTCTGCTTCCAATCTCTGCCACTCCTCCTGGATCATTTTACTCATTTTACAATAATGGTTTTATATAATATTTATCCTTGTGGGACTGAGTTCACTCAGCATAATGCTCTCCAGTCCCTCCCAGTTAGCTAAAAATTTCCAGAGTTATTGCTCCTGTGTGCTGCATAGTATGCCATTGTGTGAATGTACCATAATTTCTCAATACATTAGTTTGTGGGTGGACACTTGTTTCCATGTTCTTGAAGGGTGAATAATACCGCTATGAACATTGGTGTACAAATCTCAGTTTGTGCCTCAGTTCTCATATTCTCAGGGTATATTCCAAGTAGTGGAAAAGCTGGGTCTTATGGAGTTTCTATGTTCAGCTTTTTGAGGAAGCACCAAACTGCCTTCCATAATGGTTGCACCATTTTACAATCCCATCAACAAAGTATAAGAGTTCCTTTCTCGCCACATCCTCTCCAACATCTATTACATGCTGCCCTGTTAAACTTTGCTACTGTGACTGGAGTGTGATGGTACCTCATTGTGGTTTTGATTTGCATGTCTCTTATTGCCAGTGATTTGGAACATTTCTTCATGTATCTGTTTGCCATTCTAATATCTTCCTCTATGAAAAGTCTTTCCATTAAATTTGCCCATTTTGTAATTGGGTTATCACTCTTTTTTCGTGGGGATCCAGGAGTATTCTGTAAATTTTTGTTAAAAGGCTCTTGTCTGAAATGGTGTTAACAAATGTTTGTTCCCAATCTGTAGGTTTTATTTTCACCCTGTTGGGAAAAGTTTTTTATATGATTGAGCTTCAATCCATATTGAAGGCTGCAGTCCTTGGCTTTCTGAAGCAAATGCCTCAGGCCCTCCTCAGTTGAGGCAAGCAAAGTGGTGCCATCTGCATAAATCACAGGGTCACAAAGTTTGGTGGGTAGAAGGAGGGTATGAAGGAATTAGGGTAGATCTAAAATACAAATACTACAATAAAATATAGGGACCTGAAAATACAAGATGATAGTAGACATAGATCAGTGGTAATTATAAAACCCTGTGTTTAGAAATGATCCTATAAATCAAAATGTGATTAAAAGAATATGTGAAATACAATGTACATGAATAAAAGACAATGTATATAAATTCTGTATGACTTAAATATAAAATATTTTTTAAATACCAATCCAGTCATTTATTGATGGACATTTGAGCTGTTTCCATGTTTTTGCTGTTGTGAATTATGCTACTATTTACATCTGTGTATAAATTTACATTTGTTTCTAAGTTCTCTTTTCCTTGGGGTTTATTCCTTGAAGCGGTATAGGTGTGTCAATATGGAATCTCTATGTTTAGCCTTTTGAAGACATACTCTATAAGCTTTCGATGATGTGTCTGTTTGTGCCTATGACGACGAGAAGGGGTGACAGGGAATCTGAGTTGGATACCAGAGAGGGAACCTTGGAAGCAGCTACCACATCCAAAGAAATTAGCAGAGATGCAATTTACCTACACCTGACCCCAGCAAAAATGAATAAAACAGGACTCTTTGGAGGTCTCCTAATGTGAATGCGTTTCAGTTTAAATTCATTGGAGGGCAAGTCTGGTGCCAGCAGCCAAGGTAATTCCAGCTCCAACAGCATACACTAAAGTGGTTGCAATTAAAAAGCTCCCAGTTGTATCTTGGGAGCGGGCAGGTGACCCCTGTGAGGGGACATTGCCTGTCCCTCCCACTCCTTGCTTCTCAGTGCTGCCTCTACGGTCTTAGCTGAGTGTTCCAGGGCTAGTAGGCAAAGCTCTTCTCTATCTCCTGCTACTTAAATCACCAATGCTGTCTATCCCTGTAAGAGCCCCTGCTTCCCTGTGGAGAGCACGAGGCCCCATGCTGGGGTCTTGTTCCCATTCTCCTCTTCTTCAGCCTGCAGTTCCACCTTCCAGTTGGGATTGGGTTCTTCTCATCATGTTAGGGACTTCTTATTTTAGCCTTATTTAGCCAGTTAGCTTTTTTTTTTTCAGTCTTGTTATTGATTAGTTCTTTTTTTTTTTTTTAAATGGAAAGAGTGTTACTTTTATTTTGGTACATTGATCCTTTTTTTAATTTTATTTTATTGATTTTAATGAACATTTACAGAGATTTTGGATTTCCATTCATTCATTGTGGCACTCTTTTCTCTACCCTCCCCACCACCCCAGTTCCTTCCTCTCTTTGAAAAGCAAAAGATAAACTTCTTTGTTGGTACACAATCCCCGCACTCCACTATGCAACCTTAATTCTGGATTCCTGTGATAATCATAATACCCCATCATATATCTCTTTTAAACTGTTCTCTCCCTCATCTGTTTTAGTTCAGTATACACAATTTATCCAGTTTTTCTCAGTCTTACCCCAACCCTGATGTCAGTCCTGTTCTACAACAGTGGCACTCTGCAGTAATTGTCCTTTTGCGAATGAGATATTTCACCCAGCATAATGTCCTCCAGGCTCACCCATTTTGAATAATATTGCATGAGTTTCTTGTTTTTGAATGCAGCATAGTATTCCATTGTGTGAATATACGACAGCTTCTCTGTCCATTCATTTGTTGAAGGGGATTTAGGCTATTTCCAACTCCTTGCTATTGTGAACAAAGCCACGATGAACATGGGTGTGCATATATCACTACTGGGAATATACCCTAAGGAGACCATAACTGATTAGTTCTTTTTTTATCAATTAGAGTTTGGTTATTTTTTAAGAATTTGGGTTATATTTAGGGTTTAGTATTGAGTGTGAGGGTTTGAGTTTTAAGGTTTAGGGCTTTTAACATTTTTAGTGTTTTTCTGTTTTTCCTCTTTATTTTATTTCATTCATATTCATTGTGTTTCATACATTCCTCCATTCATGCTGAGTTTCATAAGATCATTCCCAAATATTGTGTTTTAAAAAAATTAATCCTCATTGATCTATGCCCATTATTACCTTGTAATTTCAGGTCCCCACTGGATTTTTCCTAATTCCTTCAGCTCAGCTTCTCCCTCTGACTATTCTCCCACTGTCCCCACCCTCAGTTGTCCTGCTTACTTGCTGAGTTCCTTTAGACTTTTATGCATATCTTTCTAGTTACCATGATTTTATAATAGTGGTCTTATACAGCATTTGTCCAGAGGAGACTGAGTTACATCACTCAGCATAATAGCCTCTAGCCTCTCCCATGTCATAGTTTTCAAAATTGTTGCTCCTGAGTACTGCATCATAGTCTATTATGTGCATGTAGCACCGTTTCTCAATCCATTTGTTTGTTGATGAGCATTTGGGCTGTTTGCATTTTGTTGCTATTTTGACTAACACTGCTATGAACACCAACATACAAAACTCCCTTTGGATCTCAGTTCTGTTTGCCTTGGGGTATATTTCAAGCAGTGGAATAGCTAGGTCATATGCACTTTCTTTCTTCAGCCTTTTGGGGAAATGCCAAAGTGCCTTCCAGAGTGGTTGAACCACATTTCAATCCCACCAACTGTGTATGAGTGGTCCAATCTCTCCACATTCTCTCCCGCATTTATTATTTGCTGTTGTATTGGATTTTGCCCCTGCTATTTGAATGAGATTTTAATTGGTTTTGGTCAAACATTCTTCTAAGTAGATTTTAATTGTTTAATTGTTTACTTGTTTTAATTGTTTTTGATCAAACACTTTTCTAAGTGAGATAGCTCTGGTCTGTCCATTTGCTGTACGGAGGTAACTCCTGGTTGCTGTGATGCTGAACACTGTGACACTGATGTGTCAAATGTGATAATGGTTACCCATGGTGGACAGTGGTGGAGCTTTCCTATTAAAACAAGTTTGGAAGCAGGAGTGGCATCCACTTCTGAAATAGCTTGCCTCTGGAAACCCTATGAACATGTAGAAACAATGAAAGCTATACAAGTATCCAGGTCTTTCATTTATAGGGTCGCTAAGAGTCGTCTATGACTCAATGGCACACAACAACAACAACAACCAACAAAAACAAACATAATATATTTAAATTAGAACTTAAAATGTATGCAACATGCAAATGGAAAATTAAGAAATTTAAAAAACATAGTAACAGAAATAGTCTTTATGAAGGGTATGCAAAATACAAATAAAAAAATTATGAGAAAGAAAGTATAAGAAACAAAGGAAATGGTATAAATTAAAATACAGTAACAGAATTGGCACGGGGGGGGGAACAAACTGAAAAAAAAACAACAAAATCCAAAAAACAATGTTTTTGAGGGGATATTGAGTAGATTTAAAACAGAAGAAAGATCTAACCAGCTTGAAATAAATTAGTTCATAGTAGCTAACCTGAACCATAAAAACAAAATCAGAATTTTTAAGAGTTAGAGGCAATACCTAACTAGTTTAATACATGTATTGTTTAAATTTTAAAAAAGGAAGACATAGATTGGGCTGAAAATCACATTTGGAGAAATAGTGGCTGATAATGGCAGATAGCAAATCATACATTAAAATTTTTCTGGCAACTTGAAGCTAGATTCGTTCAAGATGAAATGCAAGATCACTTAAGCATGTCATGCTAAAAAAAAAAACCAAAACAGAAGATAAGAAAAAAATGTGAAATAATTAGGATACATTACCTAGAGAGGATGAAGAATTGGATTTGTGTTAGACAGAAATTATGAAAACCCACTCCAGAAAAACTACAGTAGTTGATTTGCATTGCAGCTGTAAAAAAAATGGAATTAAATAATTAACACATTAAAAAAAAAATAACACTCCAGCCCTGGTTATGTCAGTGATGAATTCTATGAAATATTTAAACAAAATGTCGATATAAAACAAATTTCTTTAGAAGAGACTAAAGGAGAAAACACTTTTCCATTTATTTTACGATGTTCCTTTATCCAACCTCTAATATTTTAGACATTATTTGAAAAGACAATTACTGAACAACTTCTTAAATTTAGGGTCCTGAACTATACTGTTCCCCATGAAAACAGACAACAGCTACAAACAGAAATATACCATGGGCCATTAAAAGAATAGATCTTTCTGGCTTGAAAAAGGTGCATCCAAAACGCTCCTTTGACGAGACTTCTATCTCAAATACTTTGAACATGTCTCTAGAAAAAAGCATCATGTTTGGTAATGTAAAAAAAATATTATGGTCATAAAGTTGAAACCTATTCATATTTGAGTTTCAAAGGCTGCAAGTTTCACGGAAAGAGGTTGTCCATCTCTGTATATACTACAGAGACTAAAAAAAAAAAAAAAGTAAAAAAATACACCTTTGGATTAGCCGTACAGCTACCTATAGATTATGTTGTAGATTAGAGAGTCAGAAAAAAAGAAGATCCTCGAATATAATAATAGGTCCAAGCACAGAAGAGACTGTCAGGCTGTCACCAGACTAAGCAGTGTTTGTTTGGATTTTTTTTTTTCTATTACACAGAGATGCAGGGAGTTGGAGCCAGTAACACCACCTATCTATTAATGAAAATAATACTATTGTCAAACGAAAAAGTCAATGCTGTTGTTTTCTGTTGTATAACTAAGATGTAGTTTTGTTTGCTTGGTAGCTATAGGAACAAATGGAGAAGCAATTTCAACTGTTAACAATCTGATTTGACGTGAATCCATAATCAACAGTCGTAGTATCTGCAGTGAAAAATCAAAAGGCATGCTTCAGTGGGGAAATCTGTGAAGAACCATTCCAACCTGTTCAGAGCAATAACGTCAGTTTAAAAGCCAATGAGCAGTTTTGACAGCACCATTTATTGAAGAGATTTTCATTTCCCCATTTGATGCACTGTATTTCCTTGCCAAATATCCGTTGACTATAGATAGCTGAGTCTATTTCTGGGTTCTTAATCCTGTTCCATTGTTCTATGTGCCTGTCAGTGTAACAGTATCATACTGTTTATGTTACCAGTGCTGTGTAGTAAGTTTTGAGGACAGGGAGTGCTATGCCTCCAACTTAATTTCTTTTTTTTCAGAAGTGTTTTGTTTATTAGGAGTATCTTTCTCTCCAATTAAACTTGACAATTTTCCTTTTGATATCCGTGAAAAAGGAATTTGGTATCTGTATTGGGATTGAACATGTAGATTACCATCTTAAAGCAAACACAAAAATCAACTCATGGTGAATCAGAGACCTGGGAGCAAAGTCCAAAGCCATAGAGCTCATCAGAAACAAAATTTATTGAGGAAGATTCATAGAGACCCTATGAATGACAGATCTGAAACCTGCCCTATTCAGTGCCGTATTTACTATCCCCAACCCACCTGAGCCGATTGCTAATGTCACGGTGTCAGTCTATCTTGTCAAGGGTCTTTCTCTTTTTCCAAGCATAATGTGTTTCTTCCAGGACTTTCCTTTAACATGCCCAAAGTTTGTATTTTCACATATCTTGCTTCCAAGGAACATTCTGTTTCAGAGAGGGGTGTGTGTGTGTGTGTGTGTGTGTGTGTGTGTTTGTTGCTGTTATGTGCCATCAAGTCACCTGTGACTCATAGTGACCTGATGTACAATAGCCCTAAACCCTGCTCTATCCCTTGCCAATCTTATTTTATTGTCTCTGACACACCTACCGCATTACCCCAATCACTGAATCAACCCATCTCATCAAGGGTTTTCCTCTATTATGCTGTCTCTCCACCCTCCCAACCATAATGTCCCTCTCCAAGGACATGGAGAGAGAGAGAGAGAGATGGACAGATGATAGATGTCACTTTTAAGTGCTGTTGAGTCAACTATAACTTATAGTGACCCTATGCACTCTAGCTCTGAACTCTGTCCTATCCTGAGCCAGTCTTACGGTTTCTAATACACCTAGCTCTAATACATGAGGTAATGTGTCAATCCGTCTCATCCAGGGACTTCCTCACCTACGCTGACCCTCCACTCTTCTAAGCATGGTGACCTTTTCAAGGACTGGTTCCTTCTGGCAACATGCCCAAAGTATATGAGATGGAGCTTCAAAATCCTTGCCTCCAAGGAGAAACGTGGTTTCACCTTCTCTTGGACAAACCTGTTTGTTCTCTTGGCCATCAGTGGAATGTCCAACATTGTTCTCCAGCACTACAACTCAAAGACATTGATCCTTCTTCTGTCATCCTTAGTCACTGTCCAGCTCTCTGACATATTACATGTAATTGCAAAGACCATGGCTTTGACTAGGCACACCTTAGTTTCCAGGTGACTCTCGAGAGGTCCCTTATACATATTTTCTCAATGTGCTTTGCCTTTTGATATTATGACTGCTGGTGTCAAAAGTGTTGTCAAACTGAGCAAGCAGAAATCAATCTCCTCTCCATTTATCACAGTGCTGTCAATTGGCCCACTGGCAAGAATTGTTTTCTTGATGTTGTGTTTTAATCCACAGTGAAAGTTGCAGTTCTTGACCTTCTGCAACAAACGTTTCAGGTCCTCAGTTTCGGCAAGCAAGTTTGTGCCATCTACATATTGTAGGTTGTTGGTGAAAAGACATAGACATATCTTAAAACTCAAACTCATTGGCTTCTGTGAAATTGGAATCAATTTATAATCAATTTTTCAGAGAAAGTGGACAATTAGTAGAATTTACTCATTGATATGTGTGATAAGTGAAGAGAATAGGGCCAAAGAACAAATACATTGAGGAAGAATAAATTTTCGAATAGAAAAAGGGGATTTGGTTCAGACAACTGCTTACACACATCATAAATTTGGAGTCACGAAGTTAATATAAATTTCAATCTGATTACAGATATAAATGAGATATGTAAGTGTATTAACTGTTCTGCCCCCAAAATGCCCCTCAAAAGAATAATTTACACATATGCAAATACAAAAAGCACTTCATTCCAGAATATCCGCAAGTGGAGACTTTCTCCCTCAGAGGGAGGTGGCGAGGGAAAAAGCCCCGAGACCTCCCCCCTCCCCACCATTGCTTTTGTGGCTTTCCTGGGTGCCACTGCCAGGGCAGGGAGATTGAGATCGTGGTTGGTGGGCCAGGAGATCAGTCATGTGGGTCGGCTTTTGACAGGCTGGCTACTTTGCCCGCCTTTACTCTTTTTGTGTCACATAGACACTCGTTAATTCTTTACTTTGCAAGGACAGATAAGGCTTTACCCAGGACATTTGTATTTGCCTTAAGCTAAGAATTTTTATGGCCCGCTTCTGCTTCTGGTATTAATGGGGTTTATAAAAAATGAGGCTTATGCTGTCCCCTCTTTAACAACTTCCATCTGCAAGTTCAGGTGACATCACCCATAGAGAGTTGTACTGCTGATGCAAAGGTTGTATCTGTGTGAGACTTTGAACCCACCAATTTCTTTATGGGGAAAAGATGAACAATTTCCTCTGATGGCATTCACAAGCTTGGAAACCCAAGGGGAGGTTAGCTGTGAGTTGGTTCTGACTCAATGACAACGAGTTTTGAGATGTATTATGATTACATTACACATTGCTGTTGTTGTTAGGGGCTGTTGAGTAGAGTAACATTCATAGTAATCCTCTGAACAACAGATTTCACCCCTGTTCTATCTTCTTCTGTCCCCATCGTCTGACGTACTTGAGACCAGTGCTGCACTCATTTGGTAAACTCATCTTGTTGAAGTTCTTCTTCTCTTTGGCTGACCCTCCACCCAGCTGAGAATGCTGTCCCTCTCTAAGGACTAGCCTCTCCTAGGAACATGCTGGAAATACGCAAGACAAAGCTTTGTCATACTGACCTCCAACAAGCACTCGGGCTGAACTTAGTCGAACACATTTCTGTTTGCTTTTTTGAGTAGGGCATTATCTTCTAAAGCTTCTTTTTCATGATATATTTTTATTTATCTATCCTTTGCTGATGTATTTAGGCCTTAATCTTTTCTTATCTAATTTTTACAGATGTCCACCTAAATTATATTACAGTAAGTACAAATTAGTTCCTCAACTTCCTAATATTCCTGGTGATAACATTTGAAAATTACTTTTTCACTAAAGGTAAATGCATATGTGTATATATCTGTCTATATTAATTAATTAAATATATATAAAAGTATATATATATGTGTGTATATATATATATATAAAGATATATATAAAGGTACATATATATATATAACAGTATATCACATATACTGTTATATAACTACATAAAGGCACATCTATATAAAGATATAGCTATATATAAAGATATATCTACATCTATCTGTATCTATCTATATATCTACCTATATCTATATAGATCTTGATCAATTGATATATATCTATCATCTATCTATCTATCTATCTATCTATTATCTATCTAGCTATCTATCATCTCTATCTATCTATCTATCTATCTATCTATCTATCTATCTATCTATCTATCTATCTATCACATGTCCAGTTCTTTGCAACTGTGTTGGCTGGCCCTTAACATCTAGGATTTGCTCCTCAGTAACTTTTATTATTTAGTCTTATAATACATTTTTTCAAGTTTTCTATGCAAATATATGTCAGGCTAGAGAACGTCCAAGTGGGACTTCATTAGCAATGGCACATCTGTCCTGATTCTGTAGAGCTTTCTTTTCTTTTTCCACATGTGCCATGCCTGCCCCTTACAATCTTTGCTGTCAGCCAAATTGATGTGAAACAATTTTTACCTTTAACCTCCATGTCTAAAGCACCTTTTGCCAATCTTCTGGGAAATTGCTGTACTTTTAATTGCCACTCCATTTTCATAAGAGATATACAAATTTTATTCATGTAGCGTGTAATTGTGAGTCCACATACTCAGTGGACATATTGTCAAAAAAATAGTTTAGGCAAACCTTTGCTTATTATTTCATTTGTTTATGTATTAATTTACTCAACAAGTAACACTGAGTACTTGGTGATGGCAGGGGCATTATCTGAGTCTTGTTCAGGGCCTTCTAGATGATTCTGATTTCATAGGCATCTCCTGGGACAGAGTCGTACTGTCTTTACAGATGCAGATTATCATGTCTTTTCTTCCACTGATTTGTTTGAATCTAGAGTCTTTCTGGATTTGTGTGGGTTCCCCCTGACCCCCAAACACTTAATCATTGCACTTCCAGGGCCCCTTCAAACACACTCTAGGTACTTTGCAGAATAAAGCAGAAAATAAAGTATGTATGTCTTCATTGCACTAGGGTCTCTCTGAAGGGAGAATTATATCACCATGAGTAAAGGAAGCTCACATTCCAGTAGCATCCAACAAGGGCTGGTGGCATAGCAGTTAAACACACAGTTGCCAACGGTAAGCTCAGAGGTTTGAACCATAGCAGTTAAACACACCGTTGCCAACGGTAAGCTCAGAGGTTTGAACGTAGCAGCTGATGTGTGAAAGAAGGATGTGCCAGTTTGCTACCCCAAAACTTACTGCCTTGGAGAGCCTATGGAGAAGTTCTACTGTCCTTTAGGGTTTCTTGTTTGCAACTGACACAATTAATAAAATGCCAGAGGTTTGAACGCAGTAGCTCCTCTGCAGTCAGATGTGGCTAACTGCTTCCATGAAGTTACAGGGATGGAAAACCTACACTATCCAATAGGCTTCATATGAGTTAGATTTGAGTCGCTGGGAAAGACATATTTCATGGGTTGTTTTGGGTCTGTGTTGCAGAGTCAGAATCAACTCGTAGCCGATATCCAGGGGCTTCCCAGAGGTAGTAAGTCACACGCGAGGAGATTGTCCATCCTTTTCCTGTGGAGAAGCTGGTGACTTTAAACCAAGTGCCTTTAGGATTGCAGCACAGCTTATACCAAACAGATTTTGAGCCAAATAATGTTGCCTTGCTAGATGATTATGATGTCCCAGTCAAGGAAGATGGCACATACATGGGAATGATTATACCACTTTTCAAGGCTCTCTTCTGCTGGTCAATAACCCAACTTCACACTTTAGGCTCCTGCAAAGACTTAGTATGCCTCTTCTCACTCTTCCATTCCAGGACTTACCTTCTAATTTTTCATTTTTTCAGTTGCTGTAAGGGTTCACACAAATTGTGAAAAATTCAAGTCTTTCCTTTATTTAAGTTCTGCAATTGAGACAATGGGATACCATGTTTCCAGAGGGGACTAAGGGAATGGCTAGAAATGTAATTTTCCAAACTCCTAATATTACACCCAGAATACCAATTATTGAAGACAAGAGAAGCTGTGCGGTGCTATCAAAGACATCATATATAAATAAAAAGGTCATTTAACAATTATTTTAATGAAATACCAAAATGGATGTCAGAAGATACTCTCAAACTCTCAAACTTGCTCTTACACATGGAAAAACTAATGCAAAAGGAAGAAATGATGAAATAAAACAGTGTAATGGAAGATCTCAAGGAGAATCCAGAGCACCCTACGCATATCAGTGGAAGATGATTAAGAGTGTTAAAAAAGAAAAGAAAAAAAGTGGTAGCATAGTTCATAGGGGATTGCACCGCTAACATAAAGGCCATGTGTCCCTCGCGGTGAGAATTCACCAGTGGTTCCACAGAGAACTCAGCAACACAATGGCAGGTCAGCTACAAATGAGTTCCATTTTTATGGCCATGAATGATGAGGTAAGCATAAATTAAAGAGGAAAGTGAAATATATTAAAAGAATTGCATTAAGATCTGTATGTTTATCTGAATGTACTTGTATATGAATGATTCATCTTCCATGTTACTGTTGTTGCGATGTTTGGAAGGAGGAGTGGCATCCACTTCCATAATAGCTTGCCTCCGGAAACCCTATGAACCTGGAGAGAGGATGAAAGACACCCAAGCATCGAGGACTCTCCTTCACAGGGTCACTATGAGTCGCCTGTGACTTGACAGCACTTAACAACAATAATTTCAACACAGAGAGAGAGAGAGATCAGCGGGCCCAG
>NW_006399838.1:12472996-12475907 GCF_000299155.1 Elephantulus edwardii | reverse complement strand
AAAAGTTATGGATGAAAATTATATTGAATATTTGATATTGTAGAAATCTTGTTTGTAAGTCTGCCTTTGACTAGTACTTTATTTATTGTTGTTGTTGTTGTTGTTGTTTGCCCTCTAGTTGGGATCAGCAGTTTTCAAAGGCTCTTAAATAAATCAGAAGAGAGGAGATTTGTTTATCTTTCCTCCTTGGGGTTTCAAACAGTGTACCTTTGAGTTGGCAAGAAAATACTTAGGACTAGACCACCTGAGATTCCCCAGTACTTTAGTGTTACTGCTGCGTATCATTAAGTAGAAATAGATCCATAATGACTGACACTCTAGTTAAAGTTTTCAGAGGCAGTAAATCGCCTGGGAGGAGATTGCCCACCTTTCTTTTTTGAGCATCTGGTGGATTCAAGCAATGGAGCTTTGCATTAGCAGTAAAATGCCTTATGTGCAAACAGGAGAGCAACGCTTTCAAGAAAATGAGCATTGTTGAAAGCAGTCGATTTTTGTAAAGAACTTGGTGATTCAGTGAGCCTCAAGCAGTAGCTCTGAGTTCGACAATTTGCCTTTGAATGGACATGCATAGGAAACTCACCTCATTTACACTGAGTTGTAACCAACTCAAAACGGATCTTCCAGCAGGTTTCCAGAGGCTGTAAATGACTCACAGTCCACCATTGCCCCTCAGAACGGCTGATGGATTCAAACTCCCAGGTAGGTGCTGCCTTATACACCAGAGCACTGCTTTGTCTATGAGTGGACCATGGTAGGAAAAGCCAGCGCCCACCAAGTGCCATTTTCTAAGTATGAAAACGAATAAGAATTGCAAACACTCATTCAAATATAAGAATTCACTGATGAAGTAAAAGCTTTATTCACAAAAGTAAAAAAAAAAAAAAAAGTCCTTTACCAGACTGGAGGATACAGTTAGTGGGTAGATAGTCTGTTTTCCCTGTTAATGGTGACCACCTGGTTCTACTTGTATTAGTCCAGGTCTTGGATTGAAAGGTTTTTCATTGTTTTTAATCCATTAAAAGGTCTTCAAGTGCTCTGGTGGTAAAGTGTGCTGGGAGTTGACTGTTGACCCACAGGCAGTGACTCTCTGGCAGTTCAAAATCATCAGCAGCTGTGGGGGAGAAAGGTGAGTAATCCCTCTGTGTTTAACTTACAGACTGAGGAGACCCTGCAGACTGACCTGTGAGCCTGGGCTGACTTAATGACAAAAGGGGATTTATAGAAAGACCCTTTATGATCTTAACACTGAAAAGATGTATTCTCTTGTTTTATTAACTTTTTCACTATAGGACCTGGCATCAATTTTTAATTTTTTTTTCCTTAGTTACTCTATTTTGTTGAAATATTTCCCATTTTCAGATTGTTTTACCATATTTCACCACAATAACCTCAGATAACCTGAGTATTAATTTTATTTTATCGGAATCCAGTGCTTAACTGCTACATCTAATCATTAGCGTTGCTTTTGAAAGCTGTTTATCCTAAGGTATTTTTTTAAGACACTGCAATTCACAGAATATGTCAGGATTGCCCCTGAATAGGACTTTGTAATTGCTGTTTACTTTCACTCGTCTAGATTAATCCACCTTTTTGAGACTTATCTATGCTGCTTTTATTTCTTAGAATAAGTTTCCATTTCAAAAATACTTGATTTTTGTCCTTGAAGAAAGCCTTGCCAGATGTTCTCTGAAATCTGCCAATCTTGTCATAGATAACTAGTCAAGCTTTTATAACCAGGAGGAATTTGCTTCCTGACCTCCTCTGCTGATTAATACACAAAGGAAAGAGGATTGACAATCGTAGTCAACTAAGGTAATGCGAGAACAGATGTTAGTCCTGTAAGTATTTTCCTTGCATGAATTTTATATGGCTGAATAGCTCACATTACAACATTCCGCAGGTCAGCTTAAATTACCTTGGGTGGTTGTTTTTTTTCTATTTTTTTTTCTCTATTTGCTCTACTGAAATAACACAGAGTTTCTGTGACGATGGACAACTGGGCCAACGGTGTGTCAAACACCATAACTGGTGTTCGTGGGCAGTTTTCATTGGTGCTCCCAGGCTGATTCAGGATTGGAAGCAGGACTGGCATCCACTTCCTAAACTACATGCCTATGGAAAGTCTAAAAACTTGGAGAAATAATGATGGTTATAGAAAGGCTTCAGGCCTTTGTTCATCTTCTGTTTATATATGTATCCTTCCCTCACGTGCACTCAGTCTATATGGTGGACGAATCATTATAAAAGTTAAACTCTATGAAGAAACATGTGGCATCAGAAGAGGAGGAGATTGAAGAAGCAGCGGAATGCTCCCAGATGGGTGCTTTTTGGGTGGTGAGAGCCAATGAGAATGAGTGATTATGGAGGAATTTGCAATGAAGGAGTTCATGGAGTATGAACCATGCTCTGGTTCTAAAATTTGGTAGGGCCCGAGGGCCTGTGGCCCTAGGACCTGTTTTTAATTGTTTTTGGTCAAACATTCTTCTAGGTTGTATAGCCACTTTCTGAACAGAGGTAACTCATGGTTGCTGTGATGCTAAACACTGTGACACTGATGTGCCAAATGTGATAAAGGTTACCTATGGTGGACAGTTGAATTCCCTGCTTCAACAAGCTTAGAAGCAGAAGTGGTATCTACTTCTGAAATAGCTTGCCTCCTTCCAGAAGAAGCTGGATAAAGAATACAAGTTACACAAATGTTCATAGGGGGGAAAAATGTCCATAGGGTAGCTATGAGTCCACTCTAACTCAACAGCACTTAACAACAACACAATACTTTACATATGCAGAGTAAAAGTGATTTTTTTTTGGTAAGTTTTACTCCTTGAACCAAAAGAAATGTTGCTGTTGTTGTTGTTGTTATGTGCCATTCATTGAGTAACCTGTAACTCCTGCCCTATATACCTCTGAA
>NW_006399838.1:12449696-12472445 GCF_000299155.1 Elephantulus edwardii | reverse complement strand
CTCTAGAACGACATTGTTGCTCTTCAGTACTCTGGAGAGGTATCTGACAATAGATTTCCCCAATGCAGTTTTTCTTTTCATTCACTGACTGCTCAACCCAAGAGGGTTGAGTGTGGAATTGAGTAAGGTGATATTGTTAGCAATCTCAATCTCTTCTCCGTCTTTCATGGCGCTGGCTCCATGGTGAGAGTCTTTGTTTTCTTGATGTTGAACTTCAACCTATACCTAAAACTACACTCCAAAAGCAAGAGAAATATTTAAAAAACTAATTGTATTTATATGAATCATAATGATATAATATTTTCTTCTACTTAGTCTAGGAAACATCTGTAACAAAATATAAATTATTATTTTAAACGTCACAGTGGTGATAAACTGATTCCATCAATGACTCTATTTCTTTGTCTCTATTCAAAAACTATCCTTTAAAATCTCCTTCCATAGAGAATAATTTATTTTATTCTCCTTCCATCAGATATGTTGCTGTTTTCATTATGTGTCATTAAGTCAACAGCTACTCGGAATGACCCTATGTACAACAGCCCTGTGTCCTACCCTGTCTTGAGCCAATCTCACTGTCTCTGACACACCTTCCCCCATTACTCTAGTTACTGTGTAGTCCATCTCAGCCAGGATTTTCCTCTCCTGGGCTGTCTCTCCACCCTCCCAAGCATGATGTCTTTTTCCAAGGACTGGTCCTTTCTGGCAACATGCCTAAAGTATGTCAGATAGAGCTTCAAAATCCTTGTCCAAGGAGCCACTTGATTTTTCCCTCTCCAGGACATATTTGTTTGTTCTCTTGGCAACCCACGTTTTTGTTGTTGTTAAGTGCCATCGAGTCGTAGGTGATTCATAGCGACCCTATGAAGGAGAGTCCTCAAAACTTGGGTGCCTTTTATCCTCTCTCCAGGTTCACAGGGTTTCCAGAGGCAAGCTCTTATGGAAGTGGATGCCACTCCTGCTTTCAAGCTTGTTTTAATCGGGGAGCTCCACCCCACTCTATCCATATTGGGTAGCCAACCATTAACCCATTTGACACATCAGTGTCACAGTGTTCAGCCTCACAGCAACCACAAGTTACCTCTATACCGCAAGTGGACACAGCAAGGCTATACGACCTAGAGGAATGTCTGAACAAATACAATGAAAGACAAGCCCGAGGGCCATGGTCGCTATGAGTCGAAAACGACTCGACGGCACATAACAACAACAACCTAGAGAGGGTGAAATCGGGCTTCTCTTTGGAAGCAATGATTCTGTACTCAAAACTCTTCTCCAAGCCCCAGCTCAAAGACATTGATTTTTCCTCTGTCCTTCTTAGTCATTGTTCAGCTCTCTGATTAATAGCAAGTAATTTCAAAGGTCATCTTAGTCCCTAGACTGACATAGTTGCTCTTCAGCACTCTGGAGAGATCACTGAGAGCAGATTTTCCTAAAGCAATTCACCTTTTGATTTTCTGATTGCTGGTGCTAAGACTATTGATTGTGGAACTGGACAGGCTGAAATTGTTAATAACCTCAATATCTTCTCCATCTATCATGGAGTTACCAGTTGGCCCAGTGGTGAGAATCTTTGTTTACTAGCTGCTGAGTTTCAGTCCATAATGAAGACTGCAGTCTTTGACCTTCTGCAGCAAACACTTCAGGTCTTCCTTTGTTTCGGCAAGCAAGGTTGTGTCATCTGCATAACATAGGTTGTTTATGAGTCTGTCTTCAGTCCTGAAGCCACATTTCTCCTCCCAGATGATTTGTTCTCTTCTGTTCTGCATATAGACTGAAAAGTTATGGGGACAGGATGCATCCCTGATGCACTCCTTTCCTGATTTTGAACCATGAACTATTTTCTTGCTCTGTTCTGTTGACAGCTTCCTGGTCCAAGTGTAAGCTTCCAATGAGCACAATCAAATGTTCTGGGATTCCCATTCTTCTCAAGGTTAGCCATAATTTACTGTGATCCACACAGCCAAATGCCTTTGCGTAGTCAATGAAACACAGATAGACAATCCTCTAGCACTCTCTGCCCTCAGCCCAAGATCCATTGGACATTGACTATGGTTTCTTTAGTGTTGTGCCCTTTCTAAATCAAACTTGTATTTCTGGTAGTTCTCTGTAGATATACTCTTTTAGTCTTCTTGTGTGTAATATTAGTGATATTTGCTGTTGTTGTGTACCGTTGAGTTGGAAATGACCCATCATGGACTCTCCAGCATGTTTTCAGAGGCAGTTGTTGTTGTTGTTATTGTTCAATGCCGTCGAGTCGTAAACTACTCATAACGACCCTATGAACGAACGGCCTGAGCACTGTTCGTACATAGAGTTTCCGGAGGCAAGCCATTTTGGAAGTGAATGCCCCTCCTGCTTCCAGGCTTGATTTAGTCGGGAAGCTCCAGCCAACACTGTCCACCATGGGTGCCCATTAGAGCAGGTTTTAATTCCATGGGAGGAGATGGCCCGTCCTTCCCCGGCAGAGCAGCCAGTGGAATCAAACAGTGCACCTTTGGGATTACAGTGCAGCTTCTTGCTACTAGGCCACCAAAGCATAATTTCCACTCTCTGCTGGATCACCTTTTTGGGGGGATGAGAATAAATATGGCTCTCTTCCAGGCAGTTGGCCACCTAGTTGATCACCTTTTGGTTGGAACTGACCCATAGCTCACCATCCAGTGAGTTTCTCAATCAGCCAAACACATGAAAGATTTCCTGTCTTTGTTCCTCTGAGCAGCTGGTAGAGTGAAACCACATGCCTTTGGATTGGAGGCAGAGCTCCTTGACATTAGGCCACGAAAACTCCCCTATTTTAGGTGAGACCTCTTCATTTTTAGTCTAGGCAGCTTTCCCTCTACTTGAAGTATGTTTACCAACCTGTGTCCATATTCTGTTTTAAAAAGGGAAAATATCTTGGAATTGAGAGCTGTTCATTCTCTGCAAATGTCCCTGCTTGCAAACAAAACCTCCAGACTTGCTTAATAAGCCCAAGTACAGCAAAGTGTTCAGTGCATGACAATCACCCAGGACAGGGCTTCTAATCAGTCATTGCGTAGGGCTCAAAGCTCACGAGATGTCATCCTTAGTTATCCGCTACAATACATCCAACTCCCACTACCTGATTACAAATTCTGTCTCCTTTTATTAAATTGAGGCACTTCATTAGATTGGTCTTAGAGCACAGGCTGATGCCACTTTGTTCCTGAGAAAGAATAAGGGTCTCGTTGTAAAATAAAGAGGAAAGGGAATGGAAATCAAAGATTCAAAAGTTCTTTTCTGGAGTAATAGAGTTTTAGTATTCAATTTTCTTCTTTCTCAAGGTTCCTAAGTGAGTTCATCCATAAAATATCATCAATCTGGGCTGAATTTAGTGACATGGGTGTAACATGATGCTTCTTTATAAAATCCTTTATAAAAGGATTAATATTTTATGAATGATTATCAAGAGCATTGATATAATATTATACTACTTTCCATTTTAAATTTTCTATATTGCCTGGAGAATATAGATAAAACACACTTAGTCTTAAATGCTCACTAGTTCATCTTCATGATGATATGAAAAAGATTCTGAATACAGTATATGTTAACCAGGAATTGAAGTAATTCTGCACTAGGAATTTGTATAATGAATTTCTTTTTAATAAATTTAATTTCATACGTGATTAATCTATGTTCATCTTAAAACATTTAGAAAAAACATAGTTACATGTTTAATGTAAGGCACTTGTTGTTGTTATGTGCCGTCCAGTCACCTGTGACTCATAGCGACCCTATGTATAACAGCCCTAGACCCTGCTCTGTCCTATGTCAATCTCACTGCCTCCGACACACCCATCCCAATTACTCCAGTCACTGAATCAATCCACCTCATAGAGGGCCTTCCCCTCCTGCACTGTTCCTCCACCCTCCCAAGCTGTGGTGTTGTAGAAGAGTATTGGATATAGCACGGACTGCTAAGAAAATGAGCAGGTTCATCCTGGAGAAGGTGAAGCCAGGCTGCTCCTAGGAGGCAAGGATTCTGAAGCTTTGTCAGACATATTTTGGACATGTTGTAAGGAGGGACCAGTCCATGTAGGCATTAGCATATATGTTCTTATGCATGTATATGATAAAATGCCTGTTGTAGTAAGAACTGTTGATCGTTAGCTAATAATTTTCATCTTTCTCCATTTTACCTTGTATGTACTTCCTATTTATAAATATTTCTTAGAATGATAAATATGTTTTCAATAATCTATTCTCTTGGAAGTCCCTTAAATTTAGGGACATTATTGTATACAGTTGACTACCCGTAGGTTCTTCAGAATAAGCAGAGATAGTCTGTTAGTCTACAAAAGTTGTAGAATTTCAGCAGTACGCTCTAGTTTAACTTGAGCTGTTCTCTGATAAAATTTGGTGTAGGAAGAAGAAAGAGTTAAGAAATGGATGCTAGATCCTGTGTTATCTCTATATATAGATCATCAAATACTTTATATTTTGGGTTGTTTTTAGATTTCTTTGAATAGACTTTCCTCCACAAATTATATAGGCTGAAAATTCCTTTTCACTGTAGTATAGAAGATAAGACAGGAAATGGAAGAAAGTGCGCCCTTTACTTCTATAGCCTTCTGACCTCCAGTTAAAAGTCTACATTTATGAAAACATCTGAAGGAATTCCCTTCAAGTTATTTTCGCCTCCTCTAGCAAGAATAAATCTCTTCTAGGACAAATATAAAATTTCTAGTTTGTGGAAAGAATAACTTTCTCATCCACAGGTATCTGCATCCCTCTATTAAAACAAAGAGTCATCCAATATTGTCACGACCTAACATGCCTTTAGGGCATCATCGAACCACTCGAAAGCATTCTTCAGGATGAAAATCCTGCTAAAAGCAGTCTGTCTCCTCTTTCTCCCTCAAAACAGCTGAAGTGTTTGGATTACTAATTTTGAAGGTAACAGGCAAGCATTTCCACCGCTATGCCACAAAGTCCTCTTGTTAGAAACTTTAGGTAAATATCACACATATACACACACATTACTACATTTACATGGCCTTTTGGTCACTAGAAGCTCCACCAAACACTGTCCACCATGGGTGCCCATTACCACGATTGGCACATCACTGTCACAGTGTTCAGCATCACAGCAACCACGAGTTACCTCTGTACAGCAACACACAGACCAGTGCTTTACCACCTAGAAGAATGTTTGACAGGAAAACAATTTGAACCTGGCCGAGGGCCGCAGATGAAAATCACCCACCTTCAGCTTGGTAGCATAACTTCCTTTCCACTAGGCCAACGTAGCTCTCTCTTTGGGCTTAAGGCCACCACCTGGTTCAAACCCTGGACCCAGGCTGGCTAGCCTTGCTGCCGGGACAGAGCAAACCTGTACGTCAAATACATGCCCGGAAAGCAGTCGATTCCAAAAGCTTGCCACAATTCCTGCGCTCATACCACCATGCTCCTTCTGGCAAGGAGAACTTCCCAAGACCCTGGGAGGAGCCAGCCAGGAACAACATGGCAAGTATAAGTTAATATTTGCAGATTTGTGGCTATTAGAAACAGTCTTATTGACAAAATGTGTCAGGCTGTTAACTGAAATGTCGACAGTTCTAATCCACCCGCTGCTCCGAGGAAGAGAGGTGGGCAGTTTCTTCCCATAAGGATTTACAGACTCTGCACCCTGATGGAGGGACTCTACGAGTTCCAACCAACTTCACGACCATGGGTTTGGCTTGTTTAAGACGGCCATAATTCTACACAATCAGAGAAACCTCTCTCGTAACAATCTATAGAAATGATCCCTACATCATGCAAATGGCACAACTTTGCTTGCTGAATGTAGAAGATATGAAATACTTGGTGGGCTCTAGGTGAAGTATATCTCTGATTCACAATGAAACCTGGACAAACTTCTTGCTCTAGTCAGTAACATAGGTTTGGCACATACTAAGAATAATTAAATAGGCATGGCTTGCTATAGTTTCTTGCTATGCTCTCCATTATGATGTTTAAAACACAAGTCTCACTTAGGAGTCTGCAAAATACATATAATACACTTTACACTGAAAAATATATACATCACACACATAAGCCATTGAAAACAAACCAAATAGAAATGATACTGATCTATGAGATAGACGTTACACTTATTGTTGTAAACCAGCTTAAATTATAACGAACCAATAAATAAAATTAAAGGTGATATGGCAAATTTAAGATTTTAAAATGTATCTGATATAGTGTTTTTCATAGGGTCACTACGAGTCTCAGAAGACTTGACAGAACATAACAACCACAACTTACTTTAAGACATAGTATTTGTGAAAAAATTGCATAGAGATGTCATTTAAAACTTTAAGAACAAAATTTATTGTTTCTAGAATATTATCGCATAACTTCAATAAGTATCTACAAAGGCAAAAAAGTACATATTAAGAAAATAGTGCACATATTAAGCGCAGAATTAATTTGTGAATCTTTAAGTCCATTAGAAAAGCAATAGTACAAAACATATTTTGTAACTAAATATTTAATACTTCCTCAATCAAATTGTACTTTTAAATTATAGATCTGACATCGTATTAGCCCAACATCAAATTTCAGACTTAATGATGAATGTTTGGCTTTAATTTTCAAAACAAAATTAGACTGAGTGCATGTACTTAATGATTATGGTTCAATCAAAGAAATGCTTAAGCTTGCAAAAGATGCATTATTTCAGATTGCTTGTAAATTATCCTCATTATAGGCCTATACTAAAGCTTTAAGCATTTACACATTACTATGTTCTTAAACAATGATAATCTGTTGAGGGTAATTTTCTAATAATTTTAAACTGAAAACAGTTAATTTTTGCAATAATATTTTAATCATGGTGAAAGTTTACATGTAATGAAACACACACACACACGCGCGTGCACACACACACACACGAGATTCAGTGATACAGTGGATTTAGTGTTATATTCTAACCAAGAGGTCAGTGGTTCAAATCCACCGGTCATTCTGCAAGAGAAGGAGAGAATAATTTGTTTCCATAAAGATTATCACACACAGACACTCTTTGAGTCTATTTTGCTCTGTCTTATCAGGGCACAAATTCAGAATATGTTCATCAGTAGGTGTGCTGCATATAAATACATAATATTTTACTAGTTACCCCAAAATTACTTCCCTCTATAAAATATTTTATTCTTTGTGTACTTAACTTCCTCTCTGAGTAGTATAATTATAGGGATATGATTATATATATTTTGTAACTCCATTAGAAAAATTATGTAATCTGTATATAACATTAAGTACAAATTTTGTAATTACTATATAATATAAAGTAAATGTTACGGATTTAGTAAAAGATTTACATTGCATAATATACTACTGTTGTAAATAAGTGTACCCGAGCTCACATAATACAAAGTAAAATAACATTGTACATTGTTAAATATTTAATAACTCAAAGCATTTTACCTCTTCTACATGCCAAGCATTTAGTTAAATCACGTGAGAGAGGAGACATATCAAAGACTTATATGTCACAAACAAGAAAGTTAACTACATGTAAAAGAAAAAACCCAAATAAACCACCAAAACAACAGGAAATTCACAGAGTTTACCTTTAGAAGCTTTCCTTGACAGTTTACGTCACTAGGCATTGGCTTATATGAATTTCATCCTAAAGTCACTCTATTGATGTGGTCCCAAGAGTCTTCAGCAGAACATTAAATGAAAGGAATCTCGGATTCCTTGAAGCACCAGGTAACTGGACGGTTCAAATACAAGTCTTCATTTCGGAAGTGCCAACGCAGGTTTGTTACACACCATGAAGAGGATGATGCGTTTGCATTTCAGTTGTTAAATCTACTAAATCCACAATGAAATGCTTAGTCCGTAGAAATAGAAAACATATCCAAGTAATACTTGCATATGAATAAGGGTTCCAGTTTCTCCACAACCTCGCCAACATTTATTGCTTGCTGTTCTGCTAAATTTTGCTATTTTGACTGGGGTGAGATGATATCTCCTAGTTGTTTTAATTTGCATCTCTCTTAGGGCTAGGGATTTTGAGTCCCTTATTCACTGTCGGTGGGAGTGGAAAATGGTGCAACCCCTGTGGAAAGGGGTATGGCGCTTTCTCAAAAAGTTGCAAATAGAGATACCATTTGACCCAGCAATACCACTACTGGGAATATACCCCGAAAACACCATAACTGACACCCAATCAGATATATGCACACCCATGTTTATTGCAGCTTTGGTCACAATAGCAAGGAGTTGGAAACAACCTAAGTGCCCATCAACAAACGAATGGCTAGAGAAGCTGTGGTATATTCGCACAATGGAATACTATGCTGCATTGAAAAACAAGGAACTCATGCAATATTATTCAAAATGGTTGACTCTGGAGAACATTATGCTGAGTGAAATATCCCAGTCAAAAAAGGACAAATATTGCATGGTGCCACTGCTGTAGAATGGGACTGTCCTTGGGGTTGGGGAGAGACTGAGTAAGATGGGTTCAATAATGTATGCTGCTCTGAAACAGAGAAGGGAGAAAACTGTTTAAAAGAGATATGTGATTAGGAATTTCGGTCGTGACAGGAGTCTAGAGCGATGGCTACATGGTGGAGTGGACCTGGGGAAGGGTTTGTAAAATAATGAAAGAATCTTTTCTTTTACTTTTCCAAGAGGGTAATGCCTGGTGGGGGGGGAACCTTGGGAGGGGACAAATCTACAACAATGAATGAATGGAAATCCAAAGCCTCTGTAAATTTTCACTGAAATTAATAACAAATTTAAATTAAAAAAAAGAATTAAGTTAGAGTAAGGATGACAATGGAACCACCTTCCCTCTGTAACTTGATTTGTGCCACTATTAGAACCTCTACTCGGAATATTATTGCTTTTTAATTTTTTACTTATGTACTTTTAACTTGTTAGTTAAATTTGTATCTTCTAGGCTGCAACACTTCCATGATACATCTTCAAGGATATGAACATGTACGGCTAAGCACAATTGATAACAGTGCATCTAAATTCCAAAATCAATCTCCATAATAGTCTATGTGTTTCCTACTGCCAAAGGGGCCCTTTAGAGTAGTGAGAGAAGACCTTCACCCTGAAACCCACAACGTCCCTTTTCAGCAGGAAGTAGCTAAGAGAATACGCCATCCCCTTTTCCTTATGAATCAGGGTGAAGTCTCTCTCAGGGAGGAGTGATAGGGCATGGCAAGGGACACACTGACAAAGGAGATTAATCAGAACTGGCTTTGACAAGCACTGTGGCAATTGGAAAATTGAAACAGACATGGGGGTGGGGGGAAGAAGAACGAACTGGGGAGGAGGGTGGAGAAAACAATGCAACAATGAATGAATGAAAACCCCAAATCTCTGTAAATGTTCATTAAAACTAATAAAATTTAATAATAATAAAAAAATACTTGGATATGTGCAATATAGGGAACTATGATGGCCTAGTGGCAAGACGCTCCACTGCAATCCCCAAGGCGCACGGTTTGAGGCCCCCATCTGCTCCATGGGAGAAGGATGGACTACCTCCTCCCGTGCAATTAATTGCCTCTGAAAATGTGCCAGAGAGTCAGCTATGGGTCGGTTTCAACTTGGCAAAACACAACACACACACGCATGACAGAAAATTCTAAGAGTGAGCATTATTTAAATACTAACAATACCTAATGAGCATCTTTAAGAGTAACAATAAACTCCTTGTTATGTCTTATCATTGTTAAAGTAACCTAATGTGAACTGCTTCAGAGAGCTGGACAATGACTAAGGAAGAAAGAAGAAGAATAGGTGTCTTTGAGTTGTGGTGCTGGAGAAGAGTCTTGAACATACCATGGACTGCCAAGAAAACAAATAGGTCTGTCTTGGAGAGGGTGAAACCAAGTCTTTCGTTGGAGACTAGAATTTTGAAACTCTGCCTCTCTTACTTTGGGCACTTGGTCAGGAGAGATTGGTCCTTGGAGAAGAACATCAGGCTTGGAAGGGAAAACAGACAGCGCAGGAGAGAAAGACCCCGGATGAGGTGGATTGATACACTATCTGGAACGATGGGGGTTGATGTGTTGGAGTTAGTGAGACTGGCTCAGGACAGGGAAGGGTTCGGATCTGCTGTACATAGATAGGGTCTATGCATCCCAGGCGACTCAACCAATAACATTCTATGATAGGTTTGGAAGCAGGAGTGCCATCTACTTCCTTAACAACATGCCTCCAGAAACTCTATGCACTTTAGTGTCAACAGTTGTAGAGGGGCTTCAGGCCTTTTGTTCATAGGGTCGCTATGAGTTGGGTGCAACTCAAAGACAATCAAAAACAACAACAACAACAATGTGAACTCATATGACACAGAGTAGACCATGTTTACATGCTTTTATGGTTTATTTTGTAGTTTTCTTCCCCATGGTTATGGGGTTTATTAGGAAAGTTAGATTACAATTCAGGTGGTGTTTTTAAAAAAGGTATTTGCTGTAAAAAATCACTGGGTGTACAAAATACCATCATTCAATATCCAGCCTTATTTCTTTCACTAAGTACCTACTTTCTGGCCACCATTCATTCCTCATTGTTTACAACTTTTGTGCTCCAGTCACCAATAATTGTGAATGCATCTTGATTGCACATTTTGCCAATTTCAGCTGCAAAAATTGGTAGAAACCCTCAATCTCTATTTGACTTTAGTTGTTGGTGGATATTTTAATAATGAACAAATCTAGTGCATAGTTATAGTTGACTATCACCCACAACATTGTACTCAGGATGGACATTTGGACATTGACATTCCCTTTCTAACTATGAAAGCAACACCATGCTTCCTAAGATTTTCATTCCTACCATTGTCGATCATGTTATTGTCTGATCCAACGTGGCCCATGTTTGTCCATTTCAGTTCACTGGTGCCTAGAATGTCACTCTTCATGCATTTTATTTCATTTTTAATCAGTTACATTTTTCCTATATTCATACTTTGTACCTTTCATGTTCTAAATAGCCATGGCTGTTTGCAATGATCTCTGTTTGCAGACTAAGGCCTGCCTGCTGCTCGTTCCAATAACCTGCTATGTTTCAGAGCTGGAAAAGGAGTAAGGATGACAGAAGAAATATTGATGTCTTTAAGTCGTGGTGCTTACCCTTTTTCTTCCTTACCTTCTAGTCTTGAACACATGGACTTTCTAGAATATTTCAGTGTTGGCCACATTAACAATTACTACAATTCTGGGTATTCCCTCTATTTTCTTTTCATATTTCCTGACTCATTCAAATTTTGCCCCATAGTATCTCTAAGTATTACAACTCAAGGCTTGATTTTTTTTCCCCCTTACATGTTAAGCATGTTGTTAGGATAGATATTTCTTGGAAAAGGACATCATGTTTGGAAAGGTGCAGACTCAGCTAAAAAAAAAAAAGAAAAAAAGTCCCTCTAAGAGAAACATTGGCTCAGTGGCTGCAGCAATGAAATCAAGTATAACAGAGATTATAAGGGTAACACAGAATAGGACAAGGTTCAATTCTGTTGTTCATAGCATCATTGAGTCACAGTCAATTTGAAAACACCTAACCATCACTACCACCACCACCACCAGCACCTCCACCACCACCATATGGACAAGAGTCAACAGTGACGAAGGAAGGAGTTCAAACTGCAATGAAAACTTCCATTCATGTAATCGGGTATTAAAAAAAAGACTGTTTTCTGCTTTGTTCTGACTCATAGCAGATCCTCATAATTTATTTTCTGAGGCTGCAATCCCCAAGAGGAGGAGACAGCCCACTATTTTCCTCCAATCCTGATGCTACATTTCTCTTTGTAGGGCCCAGCTTCCTGGATAATCTGTTCTGTTTATAGATTGTAATGGTAAGGAGATAGGACACATCCCTGGCCTACAGCCTTCCCAGTTTTGAACCATGCAGTATCTCCTTGCTCTGTCCTGACTACTGCCTCCTAGTCCAAGTATTGTTGTTGTTGATTGCCTTCGAGTCGAGCACAACTCACAGAGACTTCTGTCCTGTTCTAGGCCATCCTCATACTTCCTGGCACACTAGATACCATTGCGGCAGTCACTGTGTCAATCCACCTGGTGGAAGGCCTTCCTCTCTTTCGCCAATCCTCCACCTTTCCAAGCATGATGTCCCTCTCCAAAAAATACCCCTGAAGTATGTGAGATGAAGCTTTATCATCCTTGCCTCCAAGGAGCACTCTAGTTGTACTTTCTCCAAGATATACCTGTTTGTTCTTTTGGCAGTCCATGGGATATTCAATATTCTTCTCCAATACTATATAGCTCAAACATATCAATTCTTCTTCTTAAATGTTTTTTTAATTTTAATAATTTTAATGAACATTTGCAGAGATTTTGGATTTCTATTTATTCATTATTGCACTTTTCTCCCTGTCAAGTCTTCTTTTGTCATCTTTCTTCATTGTCCAACTCTCAGATGCATAGCAAGTGATCAGAGAGATCCTGGCCTGAGTCAGATGCACCTTAGTCCTCAGACTGAAATCATTGCTTCACAGTAATTGTGAGAGATTGCAGACTGGAGACTTTACCAGTGCAATATGTCCCCCGATTTCCTGATTGGTGATCAGTGTTGATTGTGGATCCAAGCAAGACAAAATCATTGACATCTTCAATCTTTTCTCCAGCTACTGTGATGTTCTCTGTTAATCCAGTGGCAAAAATTTGTAATCTATCAATTAATTATACACAGTTTTCAACTTACAAATTTACTCAGGCAAGATTGGTGTGAAATGAATCTCTCATCCATACAGGACATGTAACATGAGGCTAAATGTTTCAAACTTGTTAATATGAATTCCTTCCCTCCAATTCACATGAAACAACTTTTAAAGAAAAGTACAATGCATTGCTTCCTATTACAAAAACTTTGTCAATCAAGATAAACTAGTTAATCTGATAGCAACTGAAAAATATAAATGACTTAAAAAGCAAAAGCTAATTTTCCTTACACTCCTACAGACCTCTTTACTTTTTGACCCCATGAAACTTATCACCATTCCAGAAAGAAAGAAGATAGGAATGTTTCATGCAGGTCAGTACATTTTCTGATTGCTTTTAACTCACAATTTATTGCTAGGGGGACAAAAAAGCACTATGAAGCAGAGATGATCAAACATCAGTGTGACCAGCAAGAGAGAAAATAAATTTATCAGTGAGAAGGCTAGTCACAAGAACAAAAGTTTCTCATTTTTGTCTTTTTGAAAGTCAAGGCCCTTTCATTTGAAGAGTATTTTGTAGAAAACCCAGAGATATTCTGGGCTAGTCAATACACTAATGACTAAGAATTTACAGCAAGTTTTTATGAACATTGCTTAAATGTGATATTTCAGTTGCTGTTGTGAATATATGGAGAGTTTCCAAGTGACAATATGCATTCCAACTGGCACCATAAGTTTCTATTTAATGTTGTTCATGAATGTTTTTACTGCTAAGATTTTTTTTAATCTAATTTTTTCAAATCTAGTTATCCTTTCAAATTCTCCATAGTCACTTACATTATACCAAGCAGCTTTCTGGATTCATTAAAGGTTCATGAAGAAGTTTATTGCATCATATAGTATATGGCTTATTCAAAATATATAAGCTTAGTGAAAAATGTAAAGTTAAGCCTATTTAGGTGGGCAAACACAAAAATTCAATAAAAGACAATTTGAATTTTTATTATGAGATGTTGTAAGCTATGTTTTTATTGACTTATTTATCTCTGTTCTCACCTTTCCCATAGTATACTCATAGTGACCCCATAAACAACATATCTGAATTCTGTCCTGTTCTAGGCCATCCTCATACTTCCTGGAACACTACATACCATTGTGGCAGTCACTGTGTCAATCCACCTGGTGGAAGGCCTTCCTCTCTTTTGCCAATCCTCTACCATTCCAAGCCTAATGTCCCTCTCCAAACAATACCCGTGAAGTATGTGAGATGAAGCTTTATCATCTTTGCCTCCAAGGAGCACTCTGGTTGTACTTTCTTCAAGACATATCTGTTTGTTCTTTTGCCAGCTCATGGCATGTTCGGTATTCTTCTCCAACACAACAGCTCAAAGATATCAATTCTTCTTTTCTCATCTTTCCTCATTGTCCAGCTCTCAGATGCATAGCAAGAGATCAGAGAGATTCTGGCCTGAATCACATGCACCTTAGTCCTCAGACTGAAATCATTGCTTCACAGTAACTGGGAGAGGTCACAGGTTTACATGTGCTTAAGTGTCAAATAAATATGAAGGAACAGAGATAAATAAAAAAGTATTTTATTTCATTTGTAATGTGAAAAACAGAAATGAAAGTATTTCCTCAGAATCTGTTGGGGGTTTATTGATTCACAATTAAATACTCATAGGCAGTTTAGACGCATGTTGTAATTCATATCTTTTTGTTAATATATGTCCTTTGAAATAAGAAGAAATTGATAGCCGATCTTGTAGCAGATTTTTAGCAATTGTAAATCTTACAGGAGGAGATTGCCCGTCTTTTATTGGAGGAAAAGTTGGTGGATTTGTACTCTTTGCCTTTGAGTTGGCAATGAAACTCCTTATTCAACTAGATTACCAGAGCTCCCTCTAGCATTGTTGTCGTGTACCAAGAAGGCAAAACAAATGCATGGTTGACCCTCCAGTGGATTTTCCGTGGCAGTTAATTGCAGTAGTGGTGATTACTCATCTTTGTCCTACAAAGCAACTCGTGTACTCAAACCACATGCTTTGGGGTTGGCAATCTATAATTCCTTAACACTAAGCCATAGGGCTCCCTAGTAGAACAGGTGGTCCATAAGCTACAATACGATTTCATGGCTAAAGTTTGTCTTTAATTTTTCTGCAATAGGAGAAGGTTTAGGGACTAAGGTAACATCTCCAGTCATATTTTTAACACTTGTTTGGTTTTTGAGGTGATTTATTTTGTTCTCTTTTTTCCCCTTGATATTGTTGTTGTTATGTGCCATCGAGCCGTTTGTGACTCATAGCAACCCTGTGTACAAGAGCCCTAAACGCCGGTCTATCCTGTGCCAACCTCACCATCTCAAACACATTCATTCCCACCACTCCACTCACAGAATCGATCTATCTCTTCGAGGGTCTTCCTCTCCTGCGTTGTCCCTCCACTCTCCCAAATGTGATGTCCCTCTCCAAGGACCAGCCCATCCTTACAGCATGCCCAGAGTATGTCAGATGAAGCTTCAGAATCCTTGACTCCAGGGAACATTCTGGCTTCACCATCTCCAGGACAAACCTGTTTGTTCTCCTAGCAGTCCATGGTATATTCAACACTCTTCTCCAGCACCACAACTCAAAGGCATCAATTCTCTTTCTACCATCCCTATTCATGGTCCAACTCTCCGATGCATAGCATGTAATTGCAAAGACTACAGCCTGGATCAGGCACACCTTGTCTCCAGCCTGACATCATTGCTCTTCAGTACTCTTGAGAGGTCCCTCACAGCTGACTTTCCCAATGCAATTCATCTCCTGATTTCCTGGCTGCTGTTACGAAGAGTGTTGACTGTGGAGCCAAGTAAACTAAAACTGTCAACTATCTCAATCTTTTCACCATCCATACTGATACTGCCAATTGGCCCAGTGGTGAGAATCTTTGTTTTCTTGATATTGAGCTTCAATCCATATTGAAGACTGCAGTCCTTGACCTTCTGCACCAAGCGCTTCAGGTCCTCCTCTGTTTCAGTGAGCAGGGTTGTGTCATCTGCATAACGTAGGTTTTTGATGATTCTTCCACCAATCCTGATGCCACATTCCTCCTCATACAGCCCAGTGTCTCGGGTGATCTGTTCTGCATACATATTGAAAAGGTATGGAGACAAAATACATTCCTGATGGACCCCCTTCTTATTTTGAACCATCCAGTGTCTCCCTGCTCTTTTCTGACAACTGCCTCTTGGTCCAGGTATCGATATGTGTTCCCATTCCAAAGAAAGGTGACCCAACAGAGTGTGGAAATTATCAGACAATATCATTGATATCACATGCAAGCAAGATTCTGCTGAAATTTATCCAAAAACTTTTGGAACAATATGTGAACAGAGAACTGCCAGATGTGCAGGCTGGATTTAGAAGAGGTCGTGGTACTAGGGATACTATATCTAATGTTAGATGGATCTTGGCAGAAAGCAGAGAATGCCAGAAGAATGTCTATCTGTGCTTCATTGACTATGCAAAGGCTTTGGACTGTGTGGATCACAACAAGCTATGGCTGACTCTGAGAAGAATGGGAATTCCAGAACCTTTGATTGTGCTAATGCGAAACCTATACTTGGACCAAGAGACAGTCCCTTGATACTATCTTACTGTAAATGGGGACATCATTGTCAATGTCACATGGATCTTGGCTGAAAGCCGACAGTACCAGATTACCAGAGGAATGTAAAACTGTTTTTTATTGGCTTTGCAAAGGCATTTGACTACGTGGATCAAAACAAATTGTGGCTAACCTTGAGAAGAATGGGAATCCTAGAACACCTGATTTGGTTCATGCAAAACCTATACTTGGACCAGGAGGGAGGGGTCAGAACAGGACAAAGAAACACTGTGTAATTCAAAATCAGAAAAGAAGCATGTGAGATGTGTGTACTGTCTTCATACTTTTTCAATCTATATGTAGAACAGATTATTTGAAAGTCTGGACTTTATGAGAAAGAATATAGCATCAGGATTGGAGAAAAATCATCACCAGGTTGCATTATGCAGGGTACACAACCGTACTTACTGAAATTTTGAAGGTCCTGAAGAATTTTCTGCAGAGTTTCAAGGACTATAGTTTTCAATACAGATTGAAATGCAGTATCAAGAAATGAAGATTCTCACCCCTGGGACAATTGGCAGCATCACGATAGATGGAGAAGAGATTGAGTTTGTTAATAATTTCAGCTTGCTCAGTCCCAAAATCAATACTCTTTGCATCAGCCATTAAGAAATCAAAAGACAAATTACAGTAGGAAAATCTGCTATAAGGGACCTCTCCAGAGTGCTGAAGAACAATGATGTCAGTCTAGAGACTAAGGTGTGCCTGATCTAAGCTATGGTCTTCATAATTACTAGCATCAATAAAAGGTGGACAGTGACCAAGGATGACAGAAGAAGATTTGATGCCTTTGAGTTGTGGTGCTGGAGAAGAGCAATGAACATGCCATGACCAGCCAAGAGACCTAACATATCTGTCCTGCAGAGGGTGAAACCCTGCTTCTCCTTAGAGGCAAGGATGTTGAGATTTCATCTCACACACTTTGGATAGCCAGGAGGGAGCAGTCTTTGGAGAAAGTTATCATGCTTGGAAGGGCCAAGGGACAACTCAGGAGAGGAAGAATCTGAATGAGATGGATTGACACAGTAACTGGGGTAATGCTGGTAGAAGTGTCAGGGACAGTGAAATTGACTGAGAATAGAAAACAGTTTATAGTTATTTTGCATAGGGTCTTAGTTGACACAATGGCATATAGTAATAATGGCGGCTTACTGGTAAGGAGTTGTCCTGGCAACCTAAAGACGTACAATTTGAATCCCCCAGCTGTTCTGTAGGTGAAGGATGGGAAATCTCTTCCCATATGATTACCAGCCTCTGAAAACCCTCTACAGGGTGAGTGATGAATAAATCTGATTTACAACAACGATAGTTAATTCCTTGCAATTTACTGAACCCATCATTCTTTAATACAACTACATGTTTTTCCCCTCCACAATATTATCTTATTTAAACCCTTATCCTGAGTAGTAATTACATTAAAATGTTTACAAGTAATGAAAAATAGTTGAAAAATAGTAAACTATACTTATCTGTACACCAAACTGTATACATACTTACAGATCATTTTCCTAATGATAGTTTAATAAATATTGGAAATATACAGATCGATATGAAATGTTTATGTTTTAACAGTTTAGTTGTCAATATTTACATGTGTTTGTGTGAATGTTCTGTTGTTGTCATGTGCTGTCGAGTCACTTGCAACTCTACGTACATTAGCTCTGAACCCTGCATTTTCCTGACTCAATCTCATCATCTCCAACAGACCTCATCCCATTTCTTCCATCATTGAGTCAGTCCATCTCATCCTCTTTTGTCCTGTCCTTCCGACCTTCCAAGCATGATGTCCTTCTCCAAAGACTTGCCCCTCCTGGACATGTACCCAAAGTGTCTGATACAGAGCTTCAAAATCCTTGCCACCAGGGAATAGTCTGGCTTCACCTTCCCCAGGATAGAACTGTTTGTTCTCCTGGCAGTCCCTGGTATGTTCAACACTCTTCTCCAGCACCACAACTCAAATACATCGATCCTTCTTCTAGCATCTAGAATGGTTTTGGGTTTTGTGTACCATTGAGTGGAAACTGAGCCATAGCTGACCCTCCAGTGGGGTTTCAGAGGCAGTTAATCGCACAGGAGGAGACTGCAGTGCAGCTGCTTGCCACTGTTGGGGCTATGCACTTAAGAAAGAGATCAGATACCAAGAGAAAACTTAAAAGCGGCTTTATTCGGGGAGCTCCCAGGCAAGGTTCCTCATTCTAGAAGGAGGATGTCGCTCTTTGCGCATATTACGGAGGGTTTTTATAACAGGGTCTTCAGGGAGGGAAGGGCGGGACATTCCATTGTGACATATGAGTCATCTGTCAGTTGGGCCAGGTGGGAAAGGCCGTTCACTTTTCTTATCCTGTGTATTCTTTGAATTCTTCTTTCTCCCCCTTTGGCCCCCTGTCTGGAAAAAAACAGCCACTAGGCCACCAGAACTCCCCAAAATCATCTAGAATTAGAATTAAGAATGAAAGACATTATTAGTAATGGAAGTATTCTTAGTGGCACAGATGTAAGTTAAACGCTGGTTAAGAGCTAACTGAAAGATTCAAATCCACTCAAATACACAGAAGAAGAGACTTGATATTTATTTTTTTTCCTTCTGTGAAGGCTTCAGCCTTAAATGTCTCATAGTGCAATTTAACTCTGTACTGTAAGGTCATTGTGCCTAGAAATTAACACAGTAACATAGAACATCAATATCTTTCTAGTGAGGAAAACAAATCAAGGCTTGCCACTGTTATTGAAAAAGTAAAAGAAAAGGAAAAATACCCTGTACACTCTTGCAGCTGGAAAATTCTTGTTATTGATTCTTAATTTCAGATGAACACAATTTTTTGAAGAAACTTCCTTCCTTTACAGCGTCTTTGTGCTTTTTATATGTCTCCAGTTTATCTGAAAAACTCTAAGTGTTGTCCACTAGGAACTGACTCCATGTTGACCATGAGCAGGTTCCCAAGGTGGTAAATAGAGTAGGAAGAGATTGCCCATCTGACTTCTGGGGAACTACTGGGAGATTTAAACCACTGAAGAAGTGTGATCTTCAGGTTAACATAGCCACTCCCTGTGGAGTAAGCTATCAGAGTTTCCTTGTAGCTTCTCAAATATCTGACTTTATAATGATGTTTGTGCATACTTAGATTAACCCAAGAGATCTTTGACGTCAGGGACAATCTTGCTCACTATTTTACATTCAATAGCTTACAAAGGAAGCATAGTTTTGAAGACAATAAGTCAACTAATTATGAACTAAAGTGAAATTAAATGACTCCCAAGTAGGGTCACGAGCAGTAAGCAAAAGAGGCATAAAGAAACTCTTTCAGTCTGACAAAAAGAATCAGCTGAGGTAAATTAGGAACTTGACCTTTGAAAATCATTTTATTAAAATGTTATTATGTCATTCTCCTCGTTCTAACCTTCAATGGCTTCACTCTTTTATATGACATAATTGAAATATTTTCATATCTCTTTAAATCCTTTCACATTGTTGGAAAGTAATTAAGAAAATAGTGTTGAAAGAATACTAATGAGCAGAAGTGTTTGTTTTTTTAAATAGCTCTTTTACTTCAGAACGGGGTTCTGATAACCTGAGGGATAAGGAGGTGTCCTGCCAAGTCAAAGTTGGGTGGCTCAAATCCACCAGAAGCTCTGCAGGAGAAAAATGGGCAACATGGTCCTAAGCGATATACAACGTCTGAAAATCAGCAGAAAGGACAGCTGTGAATTATTTTCAACTCAAGAGACGTCAGTTAGCTTTTACTTCAGAAGAACCATGAATTTATAGGAAAGCTAAGAAAAATGGTAGAGACATTTTCTGAATACTGGACATAACCCTCCCCATTTTAACATGTTAAGGTTTGTCACAACTAGCAAACTAATACTGTTATATTATTATTAAATAGTCATTTTTCTTTTCCATATAAAATACATGACAGTTAGTTGCTAGACTTTAAAACTAATCCTCTGAGCTTGAAAGTTGCTCAAACGTTTCTACTTTTTTATGGTATAGACAATTGTGATGATCTCTGAGCATGGAATTTGGAGAATTACTCCTATTTTGGAGTTTCCATTGTCTCTTTGCTGGTTAGACTATTATGTTGGGGGAAGAAGACCACAGAAATACAATGCTATGACCCTCATTGCACGCCAACTAATCTCATCATGCAGCTATGGGAGTATATGAGAAGATTCTTCATTTTAAAAATTACTTTTCCCCCTTATTTTTATATTGTATTACTTGAAGGGAATTCACTCAGTGCAGACTCAGCCCTGATTCAAAATAAAGAAGACTACTCAGGGGGAGGGGAGGAAAGTGAGAATTCAACTTTATTTTCTAGAAGAGAGAGTTGTTGTAAATCTAATATTACATTATTATTATTTTTTCCCTTAATACTTCCAGTTTGGGTCTCTTCTTTAAATGGCTGCAGTATGGGACATTTTTTTAGTTTAATTTCTCTATCCTTTGAGCATAACTCCCTTACTTAATTTATCTCACTGCATCCGGGGCAGATAACTTCTGATAAGTTGAAAATTTAAAAATAATAATAATAATAATAATAATGTAAATATAAACCCAAAACAAACAAAAACTTAAAAAAAAAAAGAATTCTGGTATTACGCGCACAAGGATCCTCTTTGGAGGATTCAACCGACCAGTGGCTTCAAGGTGAAAATCAGATTTCTGCTCCCTGGGACTTAGTCTTGAAAATGCAGAGGATGATTAGTTAGAAGTCGAGTGAAGTATCTCAGTCACAGAAGGAGAAATACTGCATGGTGCCACTGTTGTAAAACAGGACTGACCTTGGTGTTGGGGGAGACTGAGAAAGATGGGTTCAATAATGTATACTGCTTTGAAGCAGATGAGGGAGAAAAGTGTTTAAAAGGGATATGTGATTAGGTATTTTTGTCATGACAGGAGTCCAGAGTGAAGGCTGCATAGTGGAGTGGACCTGAGGGGAGGGTTTGTAAAACAATGAAAGAATTTTTCTTTTTCTTTTTTTTTCTGTTTGTTTGTTTGGGTTTTTTTTTTAGAATTTTTCTTTTACTTTTCCAAGAGGGTAGTGTACTAGGGGAGATGGTTGGGAGGGGAGAAAAGTGCAAGAATGAATGAATGGAAATCCAAAGTCTCTGCAAATTTTCATTGAAATTAATAATAATTTTTTTTATTAAATTTTATTATTTTTAATGAACATTTACAGAGAAAAATTAATAATAAATTTATTTTAAAAAGGAAGTCATTTCCAACTAAATGATAGTCAGATTTCTGATTGGCTTCCCTGTTCTCGGGGAGCTACGGTGCCTGCCTTAGTATGTAGTGATTTGAACTGTTAACACAAAGGTGGTGCCTTTTCCAGGCGTTTACATCTTGCAATGGCTTTAGTGAAAGAAAGATTAGCAGTCTCTTCGCATTTGATTACCAGTCTCTGAAACCTGCCAGTCCGTCAGCTATGAAACAGTTCTCATTCAACCACATTGGCTTGCTAGCTTTGTTGCTGTGCTCTTTAAATGTAACTCCATCACTTCATTTTATTGAGGATTTTCTTACCTTATGGATAGAAAGCTTTTTATATATTTTTTAAAACATTATGTCACAGGGTATTCAACTTACAGAGCAATAAAACATTTCAAAAGTAGAACTAATGAAGGAAATGCATATAATAATGGAATTTTTTTTAAAGCTGGCATCAAGAAAGAACTGGGAGGAATTATGTGAGGTTAAGTCCTATCATGAGAGAAAATGGAGGTGGAGACTCTGAGAAAAATGTTAAATATTACCAAAAAAAGGCATCTGAATTTATGTCTAGACGGCAAAATACTTTTCACAAGAACAGCTATTTTTTTGTTGCTGTTTTACAGAATTTTTTTTAAGTTTTATTTTATTATTTTGTGTGCGTGTACTGTCAAATTGGATCTGACTGTTACAGGAGGAGATTGTCCCTCCTTCTCCAGCAGAGCATCTGGTGGATTTGAACCGTGTACCTCTGGGATTGCAGTGCAGCTTCTTGCCACTAAGTCACCAGAGTTTTATAGGATATTTTTATTAATATTTTAAAATATGTAATGCAGCTAGAAGACGCCAGTGGCAAGAAAAAAAAATAGTAAGCAATCTGTAAGTTTCCTGAAAAGAAGTTATAAAAGAATGATATAAATATATATTCACTTGTCATCTAGTCAATTCCAACTCCTGGCTACCCTTCCTTGAGTTTCCAAGGCTGCAAACCTTTATAGGAAGAGATACCCCATCTTCCTCTCACTGACCTTACAATTAACAGAAAATTATATAATGCATTATAGCCTCAGAGCCCCTTGAGATATAGAATTTCCTGACATATCTCCCCTTCCTTCTTTATACTCATGCTATACAACAATGGACATTAGTTGACTTCAAGTTTATATGATCACATTTGTATTTATATAATATCACATATATCTACATATATAATATA
>NW_006399838.1:12447268-12448450 GCF_000299155.1 Elephantulus edwardii | reverse complement strand
CTGTCGTACTTGGGGTTGCTATGAGTCGCTAAGACCTGATGGCACATAACAACAACAGCAGTAAAGAGTATTTTGCACGTCTGAAGAGCTGGTCCTGCAAGCCCATCGGGAGGAGCTGGACAGGCTCCAGACACATGCCAGTCATGAGCTGGCACTAGCAGAGTTGAAGGAGGAAGAGGGCAAACCTGAGGGTGCAGCAACCTCTTCAAAACCCTAGTGGTGCTGAGAGATCTGTGTGTGGCATCCAACACCGTACCATTCTCCCCTCATGAGGTCTGTGGGCAGACAGGGGAGCCTGGGCTTTACCCGCTGCTGTCCTTCCCTTTGGATGACCCTCTTGAGTATCAATAGCTGCTGCTCCCCCCTGCCTGGCCCTGACAGCGTCTCTGCTGTCCCCTCTGAGCAGCTGTGCCCCCAGCCCTCTTCCCTAGACTGCTATCCTCTAGCTTGCTTCCCCAGATACAGGCCGGCGATGGCTCGGGAGTGCTGCAAGCAAGGTCTAACTGCCTGGGCTCCTCCAAAGATGATGAGTTTGGGCTCGAGGACGCTCTAAGCCTCCTTCTTTCCAGTGTGTTTTGTCTCCTCTCTGCTTCTCTCTTCTTCTGTCTTCCCCGTCAAATGTGTTTTCTGTCAAGCCCCTCAGAGCCCTTTCCCGGTGTGTCCTGCTCTGTGACGGCCACAGCATCATGGTAGAAATGACCCTGGTGGAGCTTCTCTCCTCCTTTTCTTCCTTAACCCTATTCCAGGAGATGGGGCCAGGCTCCCGGGTATGTTCCATACCCTCTGCTCCAGGGAGAAGCACCCCCAGCTTTGTGAGTGGGGCAAAGGCTACAGAGTGCTTCGTCCTATGCTCCCCCACTCTTCCTTGAGCTCGGGGCCCAACTCACCAATGACCTGAGAAAGTACAGGGAGGAAACACAGAATTGATGGGCTGCAAGTCCCGGGTTACCCTACCTCCACCTGCTCCTGCAACCTGAGCTTTCGTTTTGCTTGGCTACCTCCCTGCCTGCCCTGCCTCTGTGGGGAAATGAACTTAAAGAGAAGGGAAGAAAAAATGAGGAGGTGCAGCAAGGATAAAAAAAATTCACCTCCATACTCTACCTCGGGGGCAGTGTGGACATAGTATCTTTCCACCTGGGCTCCTGATTTTATTTTATATTACTTTTTTATTGTATTGTATTG
>NW_006399838.1:12443138-12447168 GCF_000299155.1 Elephantulus edwardii | reverse complement strand
ATATTGTATTATATTATCAGTTTTTAACAGCATATGAGATTAAAGAATGTGTCTGTTTGGCTTTGTTCATTGGTGCTAAAGGTGTTCATATCAATGTTTGCCTGAAGAAAATTTGAGATCTATCCCTTTTGAAGGTTTTGTGTAAGTGAATGGAGAGGACTTTCAAAGCCCACATAGAATAAGTTCTTGAGGGAATTTAATCCTGGAGAGCTTTTTCTTCATTATTATTATTGTTTTTTCTAGATATGACAACAAGTATACTTTATTACTAAAGATTAATAAAATGTTTCCATGTTCTTTTTCTTTTCTACTCCTCGTCAATTCTTAGAGCAGTTACTGGGAGTCTGATAAGCTGAACATGTTTATGAAAGAGTTGAGGAGCTTGAGGGAGAATTCAAATTTAAATCAGGCAATTCTAGGAAATGGGCCTTTGACACATCTCCGACATTTATTTAAGAATAAAAAGTATGAAGCAGTACTAATAGAACACAGAGGCTTAAAATATGTCCAAAGTTGGCAAAGCTTCAAATCATCTGAACTAATAGTATTCTAACTAAATCTGAACATATCAGAAATTGCATTATAAATAACGTATTTTTATTAAAGGCAATGGTTGCAGCATTTGTTTACAGAAGTAAAATCACTGTAGGCTGCTTAGGAGAAAAGCCTAAATAGACACTATAAATATAAACAGACATAAGATGTTAAAGGAAAAAAAATAAAACAGAAAAATATCTTGCAAATAAGAGAGACCTGGATAAAAAGAAGACATATTTGGGGGGAAAACTTGCTAAAAGTACCCAGAAAGGTTAGAATTTAAGGCAAGTAAATCTACCAGAAGTGGAGTGTGGCATCAGGACTGGAGGGAGACTCATCAATAAACTGCGTTATGCAGATGACACAACCCTGCTTGCTGAAACTGAGGAGGACTTGAAGCACTTGTTGCAGAAGAACAAGGAACGCAGCCTTCAGTATGGATCACATCTTAACGCCAAGAAAACAAAGATTCTTAGCACTGGACAGACAGACATCCATTACGATGCATGGAGAAGAGATTGAAACTATCAACAGCTTCCTCATGTTTGGATTTATAATTAACACCCTTGCTACCAGCAGTCAGGAAGTAAGGACAGACTGCACTGGAAAAATCTGCAGTTAGGGACCTCTCCAAATTATTGAGCAGTAATGATGTCAGTTTGAGGACTAAGGTGGGTCTGATTCAGATCATAATCTTTCCAATCACTTGCTATACATCTGAGTGCTGGACAATGAATAAGAATGACAGAAGAAGAATTGATACTTTGCGCTGTGGTGTTGAGAAAGAGCACTGAATATTCCACAGATGGCCCAGAGAACAGATATGTCTTGGAGACGGTGCAGCCAGAATGCTCTTTAGAAGCAAGAACAATGAGGCTTCACCTCACATACTTTGGGTATGTTGCTAGGAGGGGCTATTCCTTGGAGAAGGACATCATACTGGGAAGGGTGAAGGGTCAGTGAGGGAGAGGAAGACTCTCGACCAGGTAGATTTGCATGGTGACTGCTGCAATGGACTCTTGTATGTCAGAAAGTATGAGGATGGCACAGGATAGAACCAAGTTCAGAACTTTTGTTTATAGGGTCACTGTGAATTGTACTCAACTCAATGACACCTAACAATGACAACAAAAACAATTGTCTACATTAAAGATAGGTAACGAGAATATTGCAGTCGTTGTGCACCTTTGAGTCAGAATAGACCCATAGCCAACCCAAGCAGATTTTCAGACGAATTTGGAGAGCTGAACAATGACTAAGATGACAAAAGAAGAATCGATGCCTTTGAGTTACGATGTAGAAGAGCACTGAACAGACACCATGGACTTCCAAGAGACGACAGGTCTGTCCTGGAGAAGGGGAAACCAGTTGTTCCTTGGAGGCAAGGGTTTTGAGGCTGTCTCACATACTTTGGGCATGTTGTCAGGAGGAACCAGCCCTTGGGGAAAAACATCATGTTTGTAAGGCTGGAGAGACAGCGTAAGAGAGTAAGACCCCAGAGGGGATTGTTCCTTAATCATTGTTACGTGTTATTGAGTTGAGTCTAACTCATCATAGTGACCCTATGCACAACAGCTCTGCACTCTGCTCTATCCTGAGCCCATTTCACTGCCTCTGACACACATTCCCACATTGCCCTAGTTGCTATGTCAATCCATCTTCTTCAGGGTCTTCCTCCCATCACCTTTCCAAGCATGTTTTTCTCCAAAGGCTGGTCTTTCCTGCCCAAAGTATGTGAGACCAAGTTTCAAAATGCTTGGTCACCATAAGTAAGTAAACATGTCAGTTCTCTTTAACTGTGAGTCCTAAGAGGGGACTCTGATGGATGCCAACTTTCTTCCTTGTCTCAGAAACCAAGGAACTTCTTCCACTTTGAAGAATTTGGTCAATATCTCTTTTTTTTCTTTCTCCCCCTCTCTCTTTCTTCCTGCTTGCTTTTCTTTCAAATGCAAATATCTTCAATCAAAAGGCCCTACAAACCCATTCAGTGGCAAATCTTCTCAAACTACAGAGTGGGATTTAACCTTTCCCTGAGACTAAGCCTCATACTCTCTACGAAATTCTATTACTTTCAACAAGTACTTTTCAGGGCAAATTTTCCCTTTTAGTAAAATCAGTGAGCTACCTTACCAAAGGTGGGCTCACAGGTTTTCCATAATCTACAATACATCCTAACATTAGAACATCCAATATAAGGAGCTGCATTGCAATGTCAAAGGGACATGATTAGAAGCTGCCAGCAATTTTGTGGGGAAGGATAAGTAATTGCATCTCTGGAATTTTGTTATTGTTATTGTTGTTAGGTGTCCTCAAATCCTTTACAACTCAAAGCAAACCTATGAACAAAACATCTGAACCCTGTTTTATCCTGTGCCATCCTCACACTTCCTGACACACAAGAACCCATCGTAGCCTTCCTGGTTGAGGGTCTTCCTCTCCTTTGCCAACCTTCCACCCTTCCCAGCATCATGTCCCTCTCCAAGGAATATCTTACTCTTAAAGACTCCCACATTTGGATGAGTTTGGAGTCCTTGAAAAGAATCCTACTTCTGACATCAACTACAAAAAAAGCAAGAGCAGCATGAGGATGACCCTATCTGACCTCTACTAACTTCACAAAGAGAGACTGTCCCAATCAACAGTATCAATAACACAAAATCAATCCCCAGGAGGTGCATACATGTTCTCCCATGTTCCCACACCTCTTTCTACTATTTTCAACACCAATATTACTGCTATATTGCATCCTTAAGTCCAGTAGAATAGCTCACAAAGTACCCCAAACCATACTCACATAGAGTTTTTAAGAAAGTTAACATAAAATTTCAATTAGCACATAAGGTGCGCCTGATCCAGCATATAGTCTCTGCAGTTATGTGCTATGCATTGGAGAGTTGGACAGTGAATAGAGATGATAGAAAAAGAATTGATGTCTTTGAGTTGTGTTGCTGCAGAAGAGTGTTGAATATACCATGGATTACTAGGAGAAAAAACAGGTTTGTCCTGGAGAGGGTGAAGCCAGAATATTCTATGGAGTCAAGGATTCTGAAGCTTCGCCTGACATACTTTGGGAGTGGAGGGATGGCGCAGGAGAGGAAGACCCTTGATGAGATGGATCGATTCTGTGAGTGGAGTGGTGGGAATGAATGTGTTTGAGACGGCGAAGTTGGCACAGGATAGAAGGGTGTTTAAGGCTCTTGTACATAGGGTCACTATGAGTCGCAAAAGACTCGATGGCACATAACAACAACAACAACATGGATACACCACAGTTTTTCTATTCATTCGTTTGCTGATGGGCTTTTGGGCTGCTTCCATCTTTTCCCCCCCTACTCATTCATTGTTTCACACTTTCTTCCTTGCCCTCCCTTCTATGACACAAGTGATTTCACCAACCAAGAAGACAAAGATTCTCACCACTAGACCAATTGACAGCATCAGGATGGATGGTGAAGAGATTGAGATTGTTCACAGCTTTAGTTTGCTTGGCTCC
>NW_006399838.1:12440383-12443038 GCF_000299155.1 Elephantulus edwardii | reverse complement strand
GGGATTTCAAAAGCCCCTCAGTAAAATGCTTGGTGCTTATTTCTTCAGCCTTTAAGGTAAAGTGATCATCTTTCCTCTTTTCTTCTGCATAGGAGGCTTGAGGGTTTGCCAACTACACTGTGGCTACTGGTGGAGGGAAAAGAGTTCCTTCCTCCAGATTTTCTTTTTCAGGAAGATGGTCCTTTAAATTGACATGGTCCAGGAGAGGTTGAGGGAGAGGAAAGAAGTTGGTCACCACTCCTACTAGAGTCTTCTCTAGGGAGAAGCCTAGGTAAGAGCCCTTATCAAGCTACATTAGCTGCCTCCACATGGTGAGGCAAGTATTGGCCATGGGTGTTCATCAACTTATGACCAAACTCTAGTGAACACACATCCAGTGGAACATTCCTTACTCCAAAAATAAGCAGAGGGCAAAACCACTCACCCTTTCCTCCTGTCCCTTAGCAAATCAGGAAAAAGCCAGCAGGAGAGGACAGCTGAGGATTTAGAAACAGGATCAGTTGGCCATAAACTGTCAGCTAGTGAGAAACTACTGACTACTTAGGATGAAGTCACGAGTATGGCTAGGTCTGTATCCTTGAAGACCGACTCCTTGGAGACCAAGACATATGCAGCATCGCGTGTGGGGCTGGGAAGGTTGGAAACGCCAACCTTCAGCCTGCCAACTGCCAAGGACTTCGGTAAGGGGAAGTTATAATGGGCACTGGCCCCAACCAGTGAGTTGCATTCCAGCTTTCCCTGAAGATTAGGCAGAGAACCACTGTTGTCACCTAGACCCTCCGGAGAGATGGACTATATATTTCACTGTACTCTAGAGGTTCTAGAAAGGAAGTCATGGGTTTAGGATGCTGTGGACTTATTAGTCTATCCACAAGGGCTATCACTGGGTGAAGAGATGAGGGCAGGAGGAGGGTTGGGATATCTTTTAGGCAGCAGCTGCACTTAAAAGGCACCAGAAATGATCTGTTCCGGTGTCAATAGCTTAGATAACAATGACTTATGGCAACCATAAGAACAACAGATCTGAACCTTGCCCCATCCTGTGCCATCTCCATGCTGTCTCTCTCCGTGTGAGAGATGTACTGTCTCTGTCCTAAACTTCTCCAGTCCAAGAAATGACCTGGGATTTGGCTCCAGGCCTGGACTGCTGGGAAGACCCCTCTGGCCTGTTGATTTATCACTTCCTCTGTCCTTGCTGTCTTGTGACCTAGCCCAACCCCAGGCACCAGTGGTCCTGAGCCCTTACCATGTCCCTGCGAGGGGTGTACTTTTTCCATTATAAAAGTGATATAAATTGTGCACAGGGTTCATCTATTTTAAACACAAATATTTACAAAAGAAAGTCTTTTTCAAACAAACAAACAAAATAACGGCTTGTGTTACTTGTGCCTTAGTCCTTAAAGTACCATTATTTCTGCTTCGGGCTTTAAATATGTCCTTGGTCGCAGATTTGCCCAAAGCAATGCGTCATTTGATATCTTGACTGCTGCTTCTCTGAGTTCTGATTGAAGTTACATTGTTGATTCAAGTTAAATTGAAACATTGACTTCAATATTTTCTCCATTTATTATGATGTTACCTATTGGTTCAGTTGTGAGGATTTTTACATTCTTACAAGGAATGTTCCACTGGATGTGTGTGCCCTAGATTTTGGTCATAAGTTGATGAAAACCCATGGCCAATACTTGCCTCACCAGGTGGAGGTGTGAGGTGTAATTGAGAGAATAGTTCCATTTAATGATTGTATTTCTGTGAGCCTGTATCTTTTTCTCTCCTTTGAGCATGTATCACCTTGACCAATTTTCTAAATTATACCCTGAAGAGATCTGCTATGCTGTGTTGTTGTCGTGTACCGTCAAGTCAGAACCAACTCACAGCTGGCCGTCCAGTGACTTTTCAGAGGCAGTTAATCACACCAGAGGAGAATGCTAATCCAATGTCACTTTAGCATCTTTTACTTTTACATAAATGTAAGTTATACATTTTTTATATCAGCTGCATGCTTTCCCTGAGAAGTTATTTTTCTTAAATGCATTATGTTATCTTATTTATGACAACATTTCTTATGCACTATTTGAGCTTTAGTTATCTGTACATATAAATGGGCATGTACAGTTCTTGACATTTTGAATTTGATAATAATGAAATTAGAGAAGAGAAAAACCAAATAACAAATTAAACACATTTTAGGTCAAATGTCTATAAGCCATAAAACTATAAGATAAATGATATAATTCTTTATCAAGAATTTTTTTTACATTAAGCAGAGTATTATATTTAGTTTTCACATATGAATATCTGTATAATGATGGCAATGAAATACAATGTAGTATTTTTAAAGGTCCTAAATGAAGACAGCAAGATGTATTGACCCTTTGGCTTCATAAGAAAAGAAGCATCCCTTTAGAGGAGTGAGAGAAGATTTTCACCCTGAAACTCACAGCGTCCCTTTTCAGTAGGAAGTAGCTAAGAGAATCAGGGTGAAGTCTCTCTCAGGGAGGAGTGATAGGGAATGGCAAAGGACACACTGACAAAGGAGATCAATCAGAACTGGCTCTGACAAGCACTGTGGCAATGGGACAGTTAAAACAGACTTTCAAGGGGGAAAAAAAGAGGAATGAACGGAGGAGGAGGGCGAGAGAAAATAGTGCAACA
>NW_006399838.1:12437073-12438562 GCF_000299155.1 Elephantulus edwardii | reverse complement strand
GGCAGGCAACTCGATAACACATAACAGTAACATTATAGTACATGGGATATAGATTTGTTTACTGTTTATAAATCTGTTCATTCCCTCAAAATAGAGTTTCCAATTTTATTTAGAAAAGGAAGAAATTGTATAGAAACAACAGTCACGAAATGACACGCAAAATTACTTCTTTAAGGTATAAAATTTCTGTGCATAATATGTGTCAAAGTGTTGTATATTTCAGTTTGTTAGTAGTTTTCAATGCATAAGGGAGCTCTGGTAACCTAGGGCTAAGAAGCTGTGATGTAATCCCAAAGGTGAGTGTTTGGAACGTACTAGCTTCTCTGTGGGAGAAGGATGGACAATCTCTTCCCATGTAATTTACCGCTTCTGACAACCCATTGGAGGGTTGCTATGGTTCTGACTTGACGGCACACAACAGTAGCAACCCTTTCAATGCATAGCTTTAGAATCCTTTTCTGGATTCACCTTTCCCAATAGTTCTCTTACTTGCTCCTTCCCAATCCTCAGAAGAGGATTTTCCTGTAACAATTCTCAACCTTCTTATGTAGACTACAAAGATTTGAAAACATACCATTTAAAAAAAATTCAAATATGTAACTCCAGCCGTAAAATGATACGTATCACTAACAAATAGCCTTGATAGACAACTAGAACAAGTTGTTTATATTTTAAAGAAACTCATTAACTATCCAGAATTAAGTTAATTTTACAACACGGTAACTGTTTTAATCTGTCATGAAAAGAAAGAATGATGATTATATATTATAGATAGTTAAATGTATGGTTTTGAAAAACAATTATTGGAGTTAGGGTGAAGCTGAGAACATAAATTAGTGTCGTGACCCATTACATTCGTTATGTGTGGCATAATAAGCCATAATAAATAATCTCTTTAAGTTACTGAGTTTAAAGGTGTATTTCTCAAGCTCACTCACTAGTAGTTATAGAACATTTAGTGGAAGTTAAACTTTAATTGGAATTGATCTTGTAAAGAATAAAATTTAAATACAGAAGGCTGGTCTGCGAAGCAGATACTGCAATTAGATCCTGTCAGACGGAGTGACTGACTCGCACATGCTGCTCCTTATAAAAGCAGAGAAATGAAATATAAATATTAATCATTGAGTCTGTGGATGTGTAATTCAAACTCATTGACATCAAATTAGAACTGACTCTTGGTTTTCTTTTTAATTTTCTACTAGTTTATTTACAAAATTTGAATACAATGTTTTCAAGAACAAATTTTTCCAATTTCCCTCATTCCCCCCACCCAACAAATTGTACAACCCCATGATTGATCCCCATCCCCCTACAAATCCTCATTCCTCTGTTTCCTACTTCTCCCACCCATGTTAAACCTTATAATCATTCAACTGTATTGTTTGGGTTTTGATTTGGTGTTTGTTTTGATTTGGTTTTTGAAAAAAATCTTTCCTTTTTTTCCTCACTAGTTTTTTTACAAAATTCTATTAATAATTCAAACAAA
>NW_006399838.1:12431802-12436798 GCF_000299155.1 Elephantulus edwardii | reverse complement strand
TCCATTATTTTGTGGCTGGACATTTGGGTTGTTTCTATCTTCTTGTGATGCTTAATAATGCTGTTATGAACATTGGTTTACAAATCTTTATTTGTGCCTCGGTTTTCATTTCCTCAGGATATACTCCAAGTAGTGGAATAGTTGAGTCATATGGAATTTCTATGCTCAGCTATTTTGAGGAAGCACCAAACTTCCTTCCAGAATGGTTGTACATTTCCACCAACAATATATAAGAAAGTTCTTTTCTCACCACATCCTCTCCAATGTTTATTACTTGCTGCCTTTTTCAATTTTGCCACTGTATCTCATTGTGGTTTTGATTTGCATCTCTCTTATTGCCAGTGATTTGGAGCATTTCTTCATGTGTCTGTGGGCCATTTGTATACCTTTCTCCGTTAAAATCCTTTTCATGTCTTTTCTCCATTTTTTGCAATTGGATTATCAGTCTTTTTCTTGTAGAGGCCTAGGAGTATTCTATAAGCTTTTATTATAAGATTCTTGTCTGAATTGGTATTACCAAATGTTTGTTCCCCAGTCTGTAGGTTTTTGGTTTTTGTTTTCCACCTTGTTGGAAAAACGTTTTTTATGTACACAAGGATTTCATCTTGAGAGGGTCCTATGTGTCGATTTTATCTTCTTCAGATTGTGCATTGTTGGTTGTATTTGGCAGTCTCATTTTAGTCTCATTTTATGGACTAGCACTTCTAAGCTTGATCCCAGTTTGTCTGTTATGAAAGTTCTGGTTTGGGGCTTTACTCCCAGGTCTCTGCACCTTTTATTGAGTTTTCTGTATGGTGTGAGATGTGGATCCTGGCTCAGCTTTCTGCAGATAGAAGTCCAGTTTTGCCAGCACCATTTGTTGAAGAGGTTTTCATTTTCATTTCCCCATATGATAGTTTTGATTTCCTTACTGAATATTTGTTGACCATAGATAGCTGGGTCTATTTCTGGATTCTCAGTTCTGTTCCATTGGTCTATGTGTCTGTCATTGTACCAGTACCACACTGTTTTGGTTACTATTGCTGTGTAGTAGGTTTTGAGGTCAAAGAGTGCTATGCCTCCAACCTCATTTTTGTTTCTCAGAAGTGTTTTGCTTATTCATGGTATCTTGCCTCTCCAAATAAATTTGATAATTTCTCTTTCAATCTCCTTGAAAAAGGAATTTGGTGTCTGGATTGGGATTGCATTGAACATGTAGATTGCTTTTGGTAGGATTGTCATTTCATAATATTGAGTCTTTTATCCATGAACAGAACACATTTTTTCAATTTCTATAGGTCTTTTACTGTGTCTTAAAGAAATACTCTGTCATTTTCTTTGTATAGGTCTTTGGTATCACTAGTTAGGTTCACTCCCAGGTCTCTTAATTTGTGGTTGGCTATTGTAAATGGTATTGCTTTCTTGATTTCCTTCTCTAAATTTGCTTTGATACTGCAGAGGAATCCTACTGATTTTTGGTATTGATCTTATATCCTGCCATTATATTAAACTGGCCTATTAGCAGGTCTTTTTTGATTATTTGGGGTTTTATGTGTACTATCATATCACCTGCATACAGTGACAGTTTACCCATATCTTGCCTATCTGGATGCCTTCTATTTCCTTCTCTTGTCATATTTCCCTAGCAAGCAGCTCCAATACAACATTGAAAAGAAGTGGTGACAGTGGTTATCTTTGTCTGGTCCCTGTTTGCAAGGAAAATGTTAATAGTCTTTCTCCACTGAGAATGCTGGATCTTGGTTTTGCATTTATATTTTGCAATATGCCCAAAGTATGGCAGACTAAGGTTCAGAATCTTTGCCTCCAAGGATTAGGCTGGCTTCACCCAGTTATTGTCCAGCTCTCAGACATATAGCACAGAATTACAATATGCAGAGCAAATTCTCCAGAAGGCTTGGGTCTACGAGGAGAAATGTGGCATCAGGATTAGAGGAAGATTCATCAGCAATCTGCCTTAAGCAGATGACACAACCCTACTTGCCAAAACTGAGGAGGACCTGAATCATTGCTGTAGAATGTCAAGGACTGCAGCTTTCAATATGGATTGAAGCTCAACATCAAGAAAACAAAGATTCTCACCACTGGGCGAACAGATAGTAACATGATAGATGGTGATGAGATTGAGACTGTTAGGAGCTTTAATTTGTTTGGATGCACAATCAACACTCTTGGTACCAGGCAGCCAGGAAATTAAAAGACAAATTGCACTGAGAAAGTCTGCTTTCAGAGACTTCTCCAAAGTACTGAAGAGCAACGACACCAGATAGGAGACTAAGGTGCACCTGATCCAGGCCATAGTCTTTGCAATTACGTGCTAGATAATGACTGGTGATGATAGGAAGAGAATTGATGCCTTTGAGGTGTGGTGCTGGAGGAAAGTACTGAATATACCTTGGACTGCTAGAAGGATAAACAGATTCATCCTGGAGAGGGTGAGAACTGGTTGATCCTTGGAGGCAAGGATTCTGAAGTGTTGTCTGACATACTTTGGACATGCTGCCAAGAAGGGACCAGTCCTTGGAGAAGGACATCATGCTTGGGAGGGTGGAAGGAGAATACAGGAGAGGAAGACCCTCAATGAGAAGGATTGATTCCATGACTGGGATAACGGGGATAGGTTTGTCAGAGACAAGAAGATTGGCACAGGATAAAGCAGGGTTTAGGGTTGTTATACACAGGATTGCTATGAATCAGAGACAACAACAACAACACAAAACAACATTCAAGCTACTGTTTCTTAATCATTTGTTCCAAATTTTACTATTTTTTTCCTACATGTGTTTACTGTTAGAGCATCATTACTTAAAATTGTAGAGTGTTTTCTGGGGCAGAAAATGTTTGTGTTGTGATGCTAACTGTTTAGTTCATATGCACTAAAAAAAGCAACTTCAAGGGAGCTCTGGTGGCCTAGTGGTAAAGAAGCTGCTCTGCAATCCTGAAGGTGTGTGGTACGAATCCACCAGATGCTTTGCTGGAAAAGGAGGGGCAATCTCCCCCTGTGCCAGTTGGATCCAATTTGATGACATACAACAAGAAAATAAAAATAAGTAAAAATTAGAATAAAAAAAACCAAAAAAACACCCCAAAAACTTCAAATTTAGTCCCATTGACTCAAACTGTCATGAGGTTCAGCCTTTGAATTAGAGCATCTCCTTACAGACTAGGTCACTGTTAGGCTAAAAATCAAAATAGAGGTTGAAGCTCAACTCAAAAATCCTATGTCAGGATATTTTCCAAAACCAAAACTCAGAAAATTCTATGCCAGGACATTTTTTGAAACCAGAAAATCCTATGTCAGGACATTCTCTAAAACCAGAACTTAGAACACCCCACGTCAGGACATTTTTCTGAAATCAGAACTCGGAAATCCCACATCAGGACATTCCCCAGAACCAGGTTCCCAAGACCAGAAACTTTATGCCCCAATGAGCCACTGTAATGACCCCATATAACCCCCTAAACCCAACCCCCAGTGCCCTCCCCTTGCTGAATAAGCCAATGACACTAAACTGAGACATGTTTCTACCTCTGCATGGTTCTTGGCTTCTATCTGAAACCTTTCAGTCACCAGAGCACCTTTCTTATGCACTAGTCATATGCAAACCACTTGATACGCAGAAAATATTTGTATTTCCAACGTAAAGGTAAATTAAACATACTTTCTATCTTGTCACTATTTTTTCCTCACTGAAGGGTCTATATCTAATGTTCATATAATTATATCATTGAAATAATGAATTCTTGGCTACTTGACCCCGAGATATTACTCTTGAAAATATTTTGTGAAATTATAGCTCTGTCTCTTAGTCTTATAGTAGGTTTCACTTGTTTATAGAAGTTTCTGTAAGAAAGAACAATTTTACACTTTATTGTTCATGCCAGAATTTTACATAAAATCTACATGAAACGGTTGGATTATAATATACTTCCAACTCTTGCACTAATCAAGCATGAGAAGCCACACTATATACACTGCACAGATGGGCGGTTAATTTCTCTTTCATTGAGCTTGCAATGAACTCCATGATGGTGTAGCAGCTGTGATGAGAATGGTGGATGTCCCCAATCTATACTTCATTTAGCTTCAGCAATTCTAAAGGATTGCATTGTGTAGAATTTTTTTTTTAAAGTTCTTTGAAGCAATGGATCTCAGTATCCTGAAGCAACATTTCATTTTTAACAACTAAAGTTTTAGCACAAATGTTGGTATGAGCATATTTCTTACTGACAACATTACCATCAATTTAAATTACATTTTATCAGGCAATTCAAATCATGAGTTACTGTCGACCTCATCTTCGACATCCTAAAAGAATCAATCAGTTCATGAGAGCGGAAAACAGAAGGATGCTACAGTAAATACTGCATTTCAATTGCTTCCCACTTAAAGTTCCTTTTTTTTTTACAGATACTGATAAACCACATTACATTTGGATAGTTGAATAATATATGTAGATATATTTAAAAGAACTTTCCAGTCAAATGGGAAAACAAATGTTTGTCTTTCCTTCTTCACAGAGTTGATGATGTGATTTCATGACAGAAAAGAAATAAGAATAGTTTTCTAAATAAAACAGTACTATTTGTGGTACAGGATTATGTCATCAAGACACATTTGAAGAAATGCAATGTGAGAAAAATTGCACATTTTTGAGATAAGATTTCCATGCTTTTAATTCTATCAAAGTATAAAATTGAGAACAATCGACAATGATGGGACGGTATTAATAAGTTTAGAAGTCCATAGTTTGCAATTACTTGTTATGCGTCAGAGAGTTGGACAATGACTAGGGAGGACAGAAGGAGAATTGACGCCTTTGAGCCGTGGTGCTGGAGAAGAGCATTGAATGTACCATGGACTGCCAAGAAAACAAACAGATTCATCCTTGAGAGGGTTAAACCAGGCTGCTCCTTTGAGGCAAGGATTCTGAGCCTTCGTCTGACATACTTTGGACATGTTGCAAGGAGGGATTGGTCCTTGGAGAGATACATCCAT
>NW_006399838.1:12430010-12431427 GCF_000299155.1 Elephantulus edwardii | reverse complement strand
GTCATGTAGTTTAATCTGTCAGTTTACCAGGAGAGGAGATGCATCTCCTACATCAATGATTAACTGTTTGAAGCTGTTTTTCCTATTCTTATGTAAATTGTAACTTAATCTGCCGTTTACCAGGAAAGGAAGTACTGAATTAATTATTCTCTTTCTACAACATGTTTTTCTCACCTATATGTTAACTAGTGGTTGACTGTTTACTGGTATCTGTGAGTGAAGGGTTTTTGTGGTTAAATATAGTTGCCTCTGTTACTGAACACAAGGGGTTCGTTCTGTAGTCAGTCGCCAATAAGACAAATGGACTGCAAATCCGTAAATGCACTTTATTACAGATCTGTGGAGGACAGTGGGTCCCGGCCTCGAAGACTGCCTCCCTGTCTGGGAGTGGTCATGGTCTTATATACTAGGATGAAACTCCGGCTCATTTAACAATGCACTTTTGTGCATTTTGTACATTTTATCCTGAAAAGGACAATTCCCATCTATGTATCACTAATTCAGGAAGGCCCCAGTTCTCCTCCTGGTAAACAGGATACACCTTGGATTTACAGGAACACCGTGTACAACAAAATACAATAGTGACCAATCCTGTAGGATCTTCATAATCTCTGTCAGTTCAAATCCACGAGTAGCTCAGCTGGAGAAAGATGAGAAATCTAGAACATGTTTTACAAGCGCTGATAAACCCCCTGGAAAGTTCTGACTTGACAGTAATGAGTTAGTTTTTTGAATAATAATAGCTTATTATTATTACTAAGCAAGGAAACACTGTATGGTTCTAAATCAGGAAGGGTGTACACCAGAGATGTTTCCTATCTCCACACCTTTTCAATCTATATGCAGAACAGATTACCTCCTCTATGAGGAGGAATGTGGCATCAGGATTGGAAGTAGACTCATTAACAACCTACGTTCCACAGATGACACAACTTGCTGAAACTGAAGAGGACCTGAAGCGTTTGCGGGAGAAGATCAAGAACTGCAGCCTTCGATAAGGATTTAATCTCAACATCAAGAAAATGAAGACACTGAGCTGACTGGCAGCATCATGAGAGTGAAGAGATTGAGATTGATAATAGCTTCAGTTTGGCTTAATAATCAGCACTCTTGGTACCAGCAGCCAGGAAATTAAGAGACAAATTGCATTGGGGAAGTCTGCTGTCAGAGACCTCTCCAAAGTACTTAAGAGCAATGACATCAGTCTGAAGACAAAGGTGCACCTGATCTAGGCCATAATCTTTACAATTACTGGCTATATGTAGGAAAGCTGAACAGTGACTAGAGATAACAGAAGAAGAATTGATGCCTTTGAGCTGTGGTGCTGGAGAAGAGTGTTGGATATACCATAGGCTGCTAGGAAAACAAACAGGATTGTCACGGAGAGGTTTAAACCAGCCTGCTCCTTGGAAGCAAG
>NW_006399838.1:12396591-12427606 GCF_000299155.1 Elephantulus edwardii | reverse complement strand
TTGCATATGAGTAATTGGTGGTCTGTTCCACAATCAGCCCCCGGCCTAGGAAAGTAGAGGGTCAAAGAAAGGGCAGAAGTCTAGAGCTGGCTTGACTCAGTGCCCGCAACAGTGTACTTGAGCATGGTGGTGGTCTCGACAGTGGTGCAGGGTAGGGCAGTGTTTCCATGCTATTCATGGAGTCGCTGGGAGATTGTAGGAACTTTATTTTTAAAAAGTCATCAAGATTGAGGTGTCTATATTCATTACTTTCTAAAATGATTACAATTTAAGCAATTACATCTGTAGGACAACAGGAGAAGTGATGCATGCCTGATCAGATGGAGTTCCACTGTTTATAGCACATCCACGCTCAAGTTCTGTCTGTGGCTTGGGTTCCTTGGCCCCCAGCTGTTCCCTACTTGATTTGCTAATGGCCTGTCTAGGCTAGGAACCTTTAATAAGCCCTGGAGCACTGGGGGCTGCCTTTCACAACTGAACACACTCTTCCCAGCTTGTCCACATTAGGGGTGATAAACTTTGGTTGAGAGTTCTTTAGGAACTGCCATTTGAAGGAATGGTTCAAGTTACACTCTCTCCATCACTGGGGGGGATCTCAAGGGCCAGCAGTGACCACACAAAAATAACGAACATTGCCCCTGTCTGGTTCTGCCAGCACCCCCTGGTTTCCAGGTGACATGCAGGGCAATTGACCACCTTGTCACATCCCAAATTCAGCCTCTGGGCTCATCCTGAAACCATCTTTCTGATGAAGAGACCCTCACTTTAGTCAAGGTCATGATCTAGTTATAAAGGACTTGTAGCCTTATTTCTAAAATATTGTTAAAATGTGTCTTATTAATAACAGCAAGAGTTAAAGATCTGTGTGGATTGTTGGGTAGTTTTTTATTTAAGATTCTTGTTTAGAGTCACTAAGACCTTCTGGGGTGCCCTTATATTTAGAAGTTGGGGCCTGAGGGATTATATTTTAATCCCTTGTTAACTGTATTTTGGAGGAACATTCTTCGAAGTCATACAGCACGCTGGTACATTTGGTGTGATGAGGTAATCTGAATTTGCTGTGACACTGAATCTTGTGCCATTTGGTTTCAAATGTCATAATGAGACAACTGTGACTTAGGTGTGTCAAACACCACAATGGCTACCTATCGTGGGCAGTGTTTGATGGAGCTCCCAGATTGATTCAAGATTGATTCAAGTTTGGAAGCAGGAAGGGTCTAGTGTTATTTTCTTTTGGAGGAACATTCTTCTAAGTTTTACAACACTCCTTCATCAATTTGCTGCACTGAGGTGATCTGGGTTTTCTTTGATGCTGAACCTTGTGCCATTGGGGGTCAAATGCCATAATGGTTACCCATGGTGGACAGTGTCTGGTGGAGTTCCCAGTTTAAGACAGGTTTGGAAGCAGCAGTGGCATCCACTTCCTAAACAACACACCTCTGAAAACTCTATGAACTTGGAGAAATTATGATAATTATAGAAAGGCTTCAGGCCCTTTATTCATAAAGTCAGTATGAGTTGTGCTGGATGTTAAAGCAATTAAAAACAACCACAAACAACAAATCATATATTTTCAATGATGTTCATATTATATACATATGAATAATAAGGGACTATTTCTAGATGGTATTAAAACAAAATGCACAAAAAAGAACTACGGTAACCAGGTCATACTTTAAAAACGATACTATATACTTGTAATTTTTAATTCTATATAAACATGGGAAAAAGTTCAAGTTAATGTTGAAAATCATCTTCAGAACCAAACAGGTGTTGTGGTCAATAGCTCAACTTGGCTAGAATTCAGGAAGAGTCTTGAAAACTAATTAAACAGTTGAAAAAGAAACACTCTCCTATGAGGGCTCCACCGTTTCTGCAAAGGCTTTTTGGAACTGCCGTATCCAGAACTGGAAAACAAAACACCTGCTTTTAAGGGACTCATGAATGTTTAATCCTGATGAAAAGATTGCTCCAATGGGATATGGGCAAACAGAGCAGACCAAGTGAACATGAAAACAAAAGACTTCTTACTCAGGAGACATGTGCTTAGGTTATCTTCCAGTAATCATTCCACTTTTCTTTTTATTAATACGCACAGTTTATTTTACAATTATATGTGTCTCTATTTTCCTGCAAAGTAAAAAGCATATATAATTTCATAAACAAAATTGTTAATTAGCTTTTAGCCACTACTTTGATCATTTAATAATTTGTCTGCTATAGATTAATAAAAATCTTCTTCAAAAGGAGTTTAAAATTATTATACTGGTTACTTTAATATTTGTATTAAAGCATGTTGTTGTTGTTGTTGTTGTTGTTGCCTGAGTGCCGTGGATGAAAGTCACCCACCTTTGGTTTGGTAGCATCACTTTCTGTCTGCTAGGCCAACTGATCTCTCTCTATGCTGTTGTTGTTGTTGTTGTTGTTGTTGTTGTTGTTGTTGTTAAGTGTCATCAAGCCATAAGTGACTCATATGAACGAAAGACCTGAATGCTTGTGTAACTTTCATCCTCTCTCCAGGTTCATCGGGATTCTGGAGACAAGCTATTTGGGAAGTGGATGCCACTCCTGCTTCCAAGCTTGTTTTAATTGGGGATCATCACCAAACACTGTTCACCATACTCATGTGTGTCCCTCTTTAAGACGCGCAAGGCCCTCCAAAGGTCCAGCTGGAAGGGAGACTCACAACACACTGTCTCTCCCTCAGCCCACAGACAACAGGCGTGGAAAAACATTTCAGTATTTTATAATTTCCGCATGCCCAAATGCTGGGGGACTCTGCGCCAGAGAACCCCAATTCTTCTGGCAAGTCCCTTCTGCTGACACCCATATGAGATGAAAAGAAAGCCACAAGACCCCTGAGCTTTGCAGACATGTGTATGTCCCTCTTCAAGACGCAGAGGCCCTCCAAAGGCCATCCCAAGGTCCAGCTGGGACTGACACTCACAACACACTGGCCTTGTTAAAGCTTAGGGAAATGATTTTTTTCTCAATGCAAAGTACAGTGCTTTCTTTAAGTAATGTGTTGTTTGTCCCCCAGGATATACAAAAGCAAAAAAAATCAACTCAATGGGAACCAAGAACAGCAAAAATACTGACTTGATGGGTCAGTTTCAGAAGGTTCCACTAAGACTCAGATGAACCTCTGAGATGAAGAATCGTCAGTCTTTTCCAGAAGTTAGATGCTGAGAGGGAGTGGAATTTCAGAAGTATAACATAAGATATTATTATGGGTGTTGGAATTACCATGTGTCTTGATGTGGTTTGATTTCATGACTGTATTATACAACAAAAGCATCAAATTTACTCTTCCTTAATTTAAAATTAAAAATAGCAACAAAAAGTTTATTGCCTCGGGCTTTTACTGTGCCAAATAGAATGGGGTGGGGGTGGGGGAATCACATTTTCCTATACACAATTTCATCATAAATGAGAGAAAGTATTAATTTTAAAGAACCGGTATCCTAACATGTGAAGTATTACTTCCCTACCTTATACCTCTGTCTTCTTTGTTTAGTCTTATTTACTCAGTAAGTATAGAGAAATGTATTATTCATATTTCTCAGGAGAGATTCAATTTATCTTCAGCTTCTCTTAATACCTTCTATACAGCTAGCTTGTTATTGTCAGGAAAGCAATCTTGTTGAAATCCCCACGGTTTTATACAGGAGGATGGGGGTTTTACATATGATACATGCAAATTAGAAGTTAACAACATTTCTAAATCCCTTTATAATAAAAATATTATGATGATAGACTAAAAGAATCTAATTGGATTTTTCAATGAAACAGTAATATGTTTAAATAAGCAATCTCAAATGCAAAGCCCTACTAAAAGTTAATGGACTTTGTTGAACCTTATTTTCCTGAGTATAATAACATTGTCTGATTTCTTAAATGTTATGTAGACATGAAGCCCCTTTTCTAAATATTGATTCTCAGGTGTCATAGGGTTTAGATAGGCACTGACATATTTATTCGTCCTTCCTGGAAACATAAGAAACTATGAGTCTTTTACTGATTTAATGTAAATAATATAGAATATCTCTACAGTGAAAGTTGGTTATTATATTTCTTTCATAGGTATGAAAGTCTCATAACTCACAGACATCACAAAGTGCTTGTGGAATTTGTGAGTTATTAAGGTCAGTCACAGAAAAAAAAAGATAATAACTTTCCACCAGTGAAATAGTAAATTTATTTTATCAGAAAACACGTGTTGTTGGTTTTTAATTCATTACCAGTAGAATGGCTGAGTACTCCGAAGACTTTTATATCTTTCTGTCCATCATTCTAGGATCTACTGAAGTTTACCCTTGATAATGGTAAAGAGGTAAGAATTGGATCTTATTTAAATTGTGCACAATAAAAATAATATCCAAGAACTATTCTCTGTTCATCATTAATAACTAATTTTTGAGTGATAGATAAAGAAGAAAAAATACTGTTAATAAATCAAACTCACTTTAATCCAGGCAAATGCTACTCACAGAGAGCCTTGTTTGGACTTGTGGGAGGAGATTGCCCGTCTTTTGCCAGCAGATTTGAACTGGCAAAGATACTTGACAAATCTGTTAACCTTACAATATGGTAAGAAGTATATGACTCCAAATACAATCTGTGTCTATAGAAACATAATCACCTGTCTCTGCAAGGAAATTTGGAGGACAGCTGCCTTGGCCAACTGACTGGAAAATTTATTCTCATTTTCATTCCCAAGAAAGGTGATCTGACAGAAAGTGCTCTGAACCCTGTTGCGTCCTGGGCCAATCTCACTGTCTCTAACACAACTACGTCTATAGCATGAGTCACTAGTCAATCCATCTCATAGAGTTTTTCTCTTCAGAATTGTCCCTCCACTTTTCCAAGCATGATATCCTCCTCCAAGTACTGGTTCTCCCCCGCAGCATGCCTAAAGTATTTGAGAAAGAGCTTCAAAATCCTTACCATGTATTTGAATAATAGTCATATTAACAGGTATCACCCCCTCTCTCCAGGATAGACGTGTTTATTCCCTTGGCAGACCATGGAATGTCCAAAAATTTTCTCCAATACCACAACTTAAAGGCATTAATTATTCTTCTGTCAATATTATTTATTGTCCAGATCTTTGGTACATAATTCCTAATTGAAAAGACCAAACCCTGGATCAGGTGCACCTTAGTTTCTAGACCGACAGCTTTGCACTTCTTCACTCTGGAGAGGTCCCTAACGGCAGACTTTCCCAGTTTGATTTGTCTTTTGATTTCTTGGCTGCTGTTTGCAAGGGGGTTAATTGCAGACCCAAGCTAGCGGAAATTGTTGACAATCTCCATCTCTTCTCCATCTATTATGGTTCTTCCAATTGGCCCAGTGGTGAGAATCTTTGTTCTCTTGACTTTGAGCTTCAATCCATATTGAAGGCTACAGTCCTTGACTTTCTGCAGCAAACACTCAAGGTCCTCCTCAGTTTTAGCAAGCAAGGTTGTGTCATTTGCATCACACAAGTTGTTGATGTCTCTTCCTCCAATTCCGATGCAACATTCTTCCTTGTAAAGATCTTTCTCCCTAACGATCTGTTCCATGTATAGATTGAAGAGATGTGGAGACTGGACACATTGCTGACACACTTCTTTCCTGATTTTGAATCATGCAGTGCTTCTGTGCTCTGTTCTGAGTACTGTCATCTGCTCCATGTATAGGTTTCGCATGAGCACAATCAGGTGTTCTGGAATTCCCATTCTTCTCAAGGTTAGTCATAATTTTTTGTTGTCTACACAGTCAAAAGCCTTTGTGTATCCAGAATTCATCTGACATTGGCAATGATTTCCCTATTGTCATGGTCTCTTCTTAACTCAGTTTGTACTTTCTTATAGTTCTCTATTGATAGACAGATCAAGTCATTTTTGGATAATCTTCAGCAGGATTTTGCTTGCATGTGATATTAATAATATTTTTCAATAATTTCCACATTCTGTCAGATCACTTTTTTTCAGAATGGGAAAGAAATATGGATCTCTCCCAGGTAGGTAGTCAGGTAGCTAGCCTTCAGATTTCTTGGCACAAATTGTTGAGCATGTCCAGGGCAGCATCTGTTTGTTGAATTATGTCAATTAGTATTCTATCAATTCCTGGGCCCTTGATTTTTGCCAATTTCTTCACAGCAGCTTGAACTTCCTCCTTCCTTTGCCTTTTGTTCATAAACTGGTTTAGGAAATTCTTCTGCATCGCCAATTTTTTTCTTGTACAGTGACTCTATGTATTCCTTCCATCTTCTTTTGATGCATCTTAAATCATTCAATATTATGCTCATAGCATCTTTAAATATTGCAAATTGAGACTCGTATTTGTTCTCCCGTTCCTTCATCTTCAGAAATGTTGAACAGGTAAGGTCCTTTTGATTTCTGACTTCAGCTAATTGCACGTTTCATTATAGTACTTTGCCTTTTCTTCCCTAGTTTCCCTTTGAAATCTTCTGTTCAGCTCTTTAACATCTTGATTTCGTCCCTCTGCTTTGGTTTCTCAGCACTCCAGTGCAATATTCAGAGTCTTTTTTTGACATCCATCTTTGTCTTTTCTTCCCCTTTGTAAGGACTTTTTGCATTAACCATGGAGAATATTCTTAATATGCTCTCATAGCTCATCTGGTCTTCATTCATTAGTGTCCAAGGCATCAAAGTTTTTCTTGACATGTTTTTTAAAATCAGGTGGGATAGACTCAGGATTAATTTTTGGTTCTTGTGGGCTTTATCAAATTTTCTTTAGCTTCAGTTTGTACTTGTATGTGAGTAGTTGACAGTCTGTTCCACAATCAGCACCTGGCCTAGTTTTCACAGCCGATAAAGAGCTTCTCCAATAATTGTTTCACAGATGTTATCAATATGATTCTTGTGTAGATCATCAGGTGAAGTCCGTGTATATAGCTAAATGATGTGTTTCTTAGAAAAGGTATTTACAATGAATAAATTGTTGATGGCATAAAATTTTATCATTCTATCTTCAGTTTCATTTCTGTCTCCAAGACAATGTTTTTCAACTACTGATTCTTATTCCTGTTTACAACTCTTGTTTTCCACACATTCATTCTTATGAATGCATCTTGGTAGCTCATTCGATCAATATCTGATTGCTGAAGTCGGTAGAAATTTTCACTTTTTAAAAAATTGTGTTATTATTTTGTATTTGTATACCATCAAATCAGATCAGACTGGTACAGGAAGAGATTGCCCCTCTTTCTCCAGCAGAGTATCTGGTGGATTCGAACCACATACCTCTGGGATTGCAGTGAAGCTTCTTGCCACTAGGCTACCAGAGCTCCCTTGGTAGAAATTTTCTATATTTTCTTTGGCTCTGATTGCTGGTGCATTTATTTAAATGATAGTTGAAGATGCTGCCAAATACTCAGCCTACTGTAAGTTTACAGTCTTTATGTATTGTAAAGTTGTAGCTCTCTCATAGTTGAACCTCCAATGGGTTTTTAGAAGCAGTAAACTGCAGGAGAAGAAACTTTCCAGTCTTCTCCCCTAGAGCAGCTATTGGGTTTGAACCATATTCCTTTAGATTAAAACAGTTCAATTCCTTACAACGAAACCAGCAGAGCTGTCTATAAGTATAGTAATTATGTAATTTCTGGTGTTTCATAAAATAAATTTTCTATGAAAAACAAAGGCAATATAATAAATAAATACAAATAGCTAAGGTATTCTTAATTCTAATAAGTGAAAGGCATATAAAGTATACATCATTGGATTTTATTATTGTTAGACTATATATATTTTTTAATTAATGTAAAAGAAAAAATGAAGAGTTTTTCCAGTGAAAATAATCAATCTTAAAATATGATATGAAGTCATGTTAGTTTTAGATAGATAGACTCAGTTTCCTTTTTTTATGGTTTGATTTTTTTTTTCATTAAATTGTTACTTTTCCCCCCCATTTCTTCATTATCGGATTTTTCTCCCTATCTGCCTCCTACCCAAATTCTCTCTTCTCTTTGAAAAGTAAAAGAAAAATTCTTTCATGGTTATATAATCCCTCCCTCCCAGGTGCACTCCAGTATTCAGCCTTCATTCTAGACTCCTGTCATGATAATAATATGCAATCATATGTCACTTTTAAACAGTTCTCTCCCTCATCTCTTTCAATGCAGTATACATTATTTGTCCCCTTTTTCACACTTTCCCCTCAACCCAGATGTTAGTCCCTGTTTTAAAACAGGGGCACTATGCAGTATTTGTCCTTTTGTGATTGAGATATTTCACTCAGCATAATGTCCTCCAGGGTCATCCATTCTGTGCGATTTACTGTCTCTGACAATCTCCAGGAGGGTCATTGGTTCCTACTTGACATGTGATGGCACATACCAGCAAAGACATAAAAAGGTGAGAAAGATAAGACAATATAAAAAGAAAAGGTTTTAATTCAAACTATGAAGAAAAAACTATATGCTACTTGTCAGTCTCTTAGTTACTATGGGCCACATTATGAATGACGTGATGTAGTGATAGAATAGCTTTGATAGGATCAGGGAGAAATTGTTCCCACGTGTTAAGATTTTATTCTCATTGCATTGGCTTTTTCTAATGCTGCATTCCTTTAATATTTTCTTCTTTGAAATCAGTTGAGCTCTCTTAATTAATTGTATGTGATTAAGAAAACAAACAGAGAGTTGGACAATGACTAGGGAGGATAGAAGGAGAATTGATGCCCTTGAGCTTTGGTATTGGAAAAGAGTACTGAGGGTACCATGGACTGCTAGAAAAACAAATAGATTCATCCTGGAGAGGGTCAAACAGGGTGGCTCCTTGGAGGCAAGGATTCTGAGGCTTCATCTGACATACTTTGGACATGTTGTAAGGAGAGACCAGTGTTTAGAGAAGGACATCATGCTTTGGAGGGTGGAGGGACAGCGCAGGAGGGGAAGACCCTCTATGAGGTGGATTGATTCAGTGACTGGGGCAATCGGGATGGATGTGTCAGAGGCAGTGTGATTGGCACAGCACAGAGCAGAGTTTAGGCCTGTTGTACATCGGGTCACTATGAGTTGCAAGCAACTCAATGGCACATAACAACAACAACAACAACTAAAGGAAGTTAAACCAAGAAAGAAAAAGAAAGAAACGTTTTGCGTAAGGAAAAAAAGTAAGGATGAACGTATGTTTATTTCAGAGCTCATATGGAAAAATGGAATAGACTGAATGTTAGGTGCCTTGGTTATACAATGGATAAAGCACTCAGTTGTCAAAGAAAAAAATTAAGAAAGATTAATGATTTGAACCCTGGATTGAAAACATGATGCATTATCAGATGGATTTTGGCAGAAAGCAAAGAGTACCAGAGGCTTATCAATCAGTCTGTGGGGTTTTGTTTTGTTTTGTTTTGTTTTGTTTTGTTTTGTTTTTTTTAAACGAAGTGCATTTATTAGGTGGGAAAACCCCAGATCATCACAGGGACTTCTCCTGTACAGCTGAGGCCTTAGTCCTCGGCCAGGGGACACTTGGCAACTGCCGGGACACAGGGAGCCAGTCCGCTGGGTTTGGGTCTCATCACTAGAACTTTAAGGCAGTTTCATTCAAGGCTGCAAACCCCACACCCGTGACGTATACATTTACAAATAGCTGCACCCTCCAAACATTCCCAAACCAGTAAAATCATTGAGACAATCAAGGTAGCAGCCACTGTAGGAGGCAGACACATCACCAGGGTCTGACGTCATTACAAAAGGGCTAAAGCCAGACGTTCAGAGCTGAAGCAGTGAACGCTGATGGGTGTCACTGGGCGGCTGCCATCCTCACACACTTTAATTTTCCACAAATATTGGACACTGTCTCAGGAGAGCAAACATACACTAGAAAAACAGGATTGACACTGTCACAGCAACACAGGGGATGCCAGAAAACACAGAGCCAGCTGTGACCTCTCGCAGCACTCTGAGAACATTCCGGCAGGCACCAAGATGACCTCAGAAATAGGCGGGTGTCAGCTCCGTCCTCCCTCCCATCGTCACCACCTGGATGAGGCTTCCTGAGCTTGGTCGGGTTTTCCCCGTGATCCAGTCTTGGAAGGTTTCCACCAGGAACTCCAAGGGCGTCCAGGAGCTGAAGTCGGCCTCGGGCATGGACTTCCTGTTCATCGGGGTATCCAAGGTAGCCGGGAGCACGGCGATGGCAGCTGAGTCGACTGGCATTCCGCTGTTCTTCCCCGCCAGACTCTGGCACAGCTGGTGCACCGCGCCCTTGGCCATGCCGTAGCCGATCATGCCAGGGGTCCCGTCCAGGGCGGCCTTGGCGCCGGCCAAGGTCAGCAGACCTCCCTCCTTGAGGTGCTTGGTGGCCAGGTGGCTGGAGATGGTCGACGTCCACATGCTCTGCTTCCACATCAGGTCGCAGTTTTTAAAGAGAGACTTGGACTTGGCGTTGCCCCCTGCCCATCCTCCAGCCACGAAAAGGATGGCGTCCACCTTGCTGTCACCCAGCAGCTTCCCGACATCAGCGGTCACCTGGTCTGCCTGCTCGGTAAAGGAGTCTGTCATTTTAACGACCACGCTAGCGCTGGCCTCCTCATTCTCCACCACGTCGATGCTGGCCACCCACCAGTTGCGGGCCCGGAACGCCTGCACGCATTTGGAGCCCAGCGCGCCCCTGCCGCCGTAGACCAGCACCCGGCGCGCCTTGCCCGCTGCCGCCAGGACGCTCCCGTGGGCCCGCTGCAGTGTGGTCAGCCGAGCCCGCCAATCAGTCTGTGTTTTATTGACTACACAGAGGCTTTTGACTAGGTGGATCACAACAAACTGTGGTTCACCTTGAGGAGAATGGCAATCCCAGAATATTTGATTATGCTCCGGCAAAGCCTATACTTGGACCAGAAAGCAGACCTCAAAAAAGCAGTGACACCCTTCATGGTTCAAAATCAATAAGGGAGCATGTCAGGAATACTGTATGTCTCTATATCTTTTAGATCTATATGCAAAACAGATCATTCAAGAGGCTAGGCTTTATAAGGAAGAATTTGGCATCAGGATTGGAGGAAGACTCAACAATCTGTGATATGCAGATGACACAACCTTGCTTGCTGCAACTGAGGAGGACCTGAAGGGCTTATTGTAGAAGGTCAAGGTCTGTAACCTTCAAAATATGTTGAAGATCAACAGCAAGGACACTATCCACACCGTGATGGACGGAGAAACACTTGAATTACAGCTTTCTTGGCCCCACAACCAAACCTCTTGGCTCCAGCAGTCAGGAAATCAAAAGAAGAATTGCATTAGGTAAATATACTGCCAGAGACTTTTCCAGAGCACTGAGAAACAACAATGTCCATTTTAAGGTGGACCTAATCCAGGTCACGGTCTTCAGAGTTCCTTGATATGCATCAGAGAAAAGGACAATGACTAAGGGTGACAGAAGAAGAATTGATGCCTTTGAGTGGTGGTGCGGGAGAAGAGTCTTGAACATAACATGAATTTCCAAGGAAACAAATTGATCTGTTTTAGAGAGGGTGAAACAAAGTTTCTCCTTGGAGGCTACAGTTTTGAAGCTCTGTTTCTCATACTCTGAGCACATGGCCAGGAGGGACTGATCCTTGGAAAAGGAGATAATGCTTGGAATGGTGGAGGGAAAGTGCAGGAGAGGAAGACCCCAGATGAGATGGATTGGTACAGTACCCAGTGCAATGGGGTAAGGTATCTCAGGGTCAGTGATACTGGCTCATGACAGGGTAGGCTTCAGAAGTGCTGTACACAGGGTTGCTATGAGTCATAGATGACACAACAACAATGTTGAAAACATGACGAGGCAGTTGTACTCTGCTCCACAGCGTCACTTTGAGTCACAATCAACTTAATGGTGATGAATTTGAATTTCTGGTTTCAGAGCAAAAAGCACTGAACCAAGAGTTGGAATATTGGGAAATGATCTTAAGGAACAGGTGTGTGGAAGTAGGAGAACAGGAGAAAGAATGAGAGAAAAATGCAATTAAAAGGTAATTTTTACACTAACGGAGTAAGTGACTCACAACAGGGAAGAAATCTTGCCAAGAAAACCTTGGAAGTTCCTAGATTAGGTCTGGAAGCCTGCACACACTTTATCCATGAGAGAGAGGATGGCTCTTAAGTAAGGTCTTGTTTCTACTATCTGGAATATTTTCTATTATTTGTTTAACAAGGTTATCCCATATTTATACTAAGGAGATTTTTAAATATGTTTCCTTTTAGCAGAAGGATTCTAAAGTTCTCTCCTACACTTTCACTGTTTCTATCCTCATCAAATCTTTATCATTAAAGAATATATAACTTTTAAAGGAACTTTTCGCATTTGAGTTTTTATATGATTAAGATATTGAAGCAAAAGCAATACATATTTATTTTAGAGACTAGTCCTTTACAGTACATATTGCTGAGATGTTTTAAGGGACAACACCCAAACATTTATTTTTAAAAACCAAACAAACAACACAAGCCCTCAAACTCATTGTCATAAATTCAGAATCAATTCATAGCTGATCTTCCAGCAGATTTTCAGAGGCTGTAAACACATACGAGGAGATCATTCATCTTTCTACAACAGGACAGCAGGTTGATTTGAATGATCTGAACTTGGATGGGCAGGGCAATTCCTTTCTCACTAGGCCACCAAGCTTTCACGGTCATCCCTAAGGCACAGGGTTCAACTCCACTGTAGGAGAAAGATAGGTGATCTCTTCTTACGGAATTTAAAACCTCTGAAATCCTACTGGAGAGTAAGCTATGAGCTGGTTCCAACTCAGTGGTATACAGGAACAATAAAAATTGTTTCAGAATATTTTCTTAATACATTCTTAATTTCTTTGTTGAATCATGAAGTCCAAAGCACCACTCTTAAAGTTGCAAAGATGTTAAGGAGTTGATTTCATATTTTCCAGGCTGTGTTTGGTTTTATTTTACTCAGAAACCATTTATTAATTCCAAACTTAGCTATTCTTACCAGCAACATCATGATAGACGGAGTGGAGATTGAAACTGTGTGTGTGTAGCTTCATCTTGCTTGGATCCACAAAGAACACACTTGGTACCAGCAGTCAGAAAATAAGGAGATATGTTACACTGGGAAAATCTGCAATTAGGACCTCTCCAAATTATTGAGGAGTAATGATGTCAGTTTGAGGACTAAGGTGTATCTGATTAAGGCCATAATCTTTACCATTACTTGTTATGTTTATGAGAGATGAAGAATGAATAAGGATGACAGAAGAATTGATGCCTTTGAGCTGTGGTGTTGGAGAAGAGCACTGAACATCCAATGGACTGCCAAGAGAATGAACAAATATGTCTTGGAAACAGTGCAGCCTGAGTGCTCTTTGAAGGCAAGAATGATGGCGCTTCACCTCACATACTTTGTGCATATTGATAGGAAGGGCTATTCCTTGGAAAAAGGCATTATGGTGCTAAGAGGGGACAGGAGACGAAAGAGAGAGGAGGACCCTTGACCAGGTGGACTGACACAGTGGCTGCTGCAATGGGCTCTTGTGTGAGGAAGTGTGAGAATGGCACAGGGTAGGACAGTGTTCACATCTTTTGTTCATAGGGTGGCTTGACTCAACAGCACCTAACAATAACAACAACAAGTTGCTATCAGAAGGTATTAAGAAATATTCAAATTAAAGACTAAGTTCCTCCTTGTCCAGAGGCTCTTCTCTCATTTGAACAAAAGACATGTTAGGGAGCTCTGGTGGCCTAGTGGCAAGAAACTGTACTTCAATCCCAGAGGTGTGTGGTTTGAATCCACCAGATGCTGTGCTGGAGAAGGAGGGGCAATTTCCTCCTGTACCAGTCAGATCTGATTTGACGGTACACACACACACACACACACACACACACACACACACACACACACATTGCGGTGGGAGAATCTGCTGTCAATGTTCCCTCCAAAGTGCTAAAGTACAATTAGATTAGGATGTCTAACCCAAATCAGAATCTTTTCAATTACTTCCTGTGCAGGTGACAGTTGGGAAATTTAGAAGAATGACAGAGGAAGAGCTGATCCCTTTGATTAGTAGTGGTGGTGAAGACTCCTGGAAATATCATGAACTGTCGAAAGAACAAATACATCTTAGAGAAAGTGAAACCAGAGCGCTCTTTACAAACAGGGATGTTCAAACTCCATTTTATATGCTCTGGACATGCTGCCAGAGGGACCGATGAGGCTTGAAAAGATAGAGGGTCAGAGAAAGAGTGGAAGCTTCTCACCAAGATGAACTGATGCTGTAGGCTTAGGCCTGGCAGAAATCGTGAAGGTGGTGCAGACTAGAGAAAGTTTCTGATCTGTTGTTTACAGAGTTGTGATGAATCGTGATGAACTCTACAGCATGTAATAAAAAGGATTGATTTAGTTCTCTTTTCTTTTGCTACAAAGTAGCCAGAGAGATAAGGTAATCCTTTAACTAGGTTACCCATTTCATCAGGCGTAATTTCCATTTTCCACATAATTGCAGATAACAATATTGTAGCTATATACCATAATCCTATTTTCCTCCCTTCAATTTCCAATAAAGTTTTTTTCAGTGATTTTTTTAAAAAATAGCTTTTATTTGTAGCTACTATGAAATTAAAAATTCTTAAAACAATGTACTTTTGCTAAACCTTCCTCTAAGTCTAAAATTTTATTCTACATTACTCACATTATTTTAAGTTTTGACAATAAATCACTTTCACATTTCCAAATCAAGGATTAGTTTTATATTGTTGTCAAGTTGGGTTGTTTTATATATATAATAATATATATATAATATGTGTGTATGCATATATGTGTGTGTGTGTGTGTACACATATTTTATTTTAAAAGCTTAAAAAAACATCTACTATTGAACAACAAGGAATGGAAGCCACTTCCTTAACCACATGCCTAGGGAAACTCTATGAATGTATTTCTGGTACACAGGGTTCAGGTCTTTTATTCATAGCATCGCTATAAGTTGTGCTCAACTTGATGGTATTTAACAACAACAATACTGTACAACTATTCTCACCACTGGACCAGTTGGCAGCATCAAGATGGACGGTGAAGAGATTGAGATTGTTCACAGCTTTAATTTGCTTGGCTCCACAGTCAACACTCTTGGAACCAAAAGCCAGGAAATTGAAAGACGTATTGTGATGGGAAAGTCTGCTGTTAGGGACCTCTCTAAAGTATTGAAGAGCAATGGTGTCTCTCTGGAGACTATGTCTGATATAGGCCATGGTCTTTTCAATCACTTGTTATGCATCAGAGAGTTGGGTAATGACTAGGGAGGATAGAAGGAGAATTGATGCCCTTGAGCTTTGGTATTGGAAAAGAGTACTGAGGATATCATGGACTGCCAAAAAAACAAACAGATTCATCCTGGAGAGGGTTAAACCGGGCAGCTCTTTGGAGGGAAGGATTCTGAGGCTTCGTCTGACATACTTTGGACATGTTGTAAGGAGGGACCAGTCCTTGGAAAGGGACATCATGCTTGGAAGGAGGGAGGGACAGCACAGGAGAGGAAGACCCTGTATGATGTGGATTGATTCAGTGACCGGGGTAATCGGGATGGGTGTGTCAGAGACAGTAAGATTGGCATAGGACGGAGCAGAGTTTAGGGCTGATGTACATAGGGTCGCTATGAGTCACTAGCGACTCGACGGCACATAACAACAACAGCAACAACAACATGGTTCATGAATCTCAAAAAGTTTAGCATCACCACCACTTAAAGGCATCTATTATCTTCCTATAATCCCTAGTCATTGTCCAGCTTTCTGACACATAGCAAGTAACTGTGAGGACTATTGCCTGGATCAAGCACACTTTAGTCTCAGGATTGACATCATTGCTTCTCAGTACTCTGGAAAGGTCCTGACAGCAGACTTTTCCAATGCAATTTGTCTTTTGATTTCCTGGCTCCTGTTACCAAGAGTGTTGATTGTGGAGCCAAGCAAACTAACAATTTCAATCTCTTCACCATCTATCATAATGCCAATTGGCCCAATTGGTGAGAATCTCTATTTTCTTGATGTTGAGCTTCAATCCATATCTAAGGCTGCAGTCCTTGACCTTCTGCAGCAAGCACTTCAGGTCCTCCTCAGTTTCAGCAAGCAATAGCGAAAAGAAATACTACTTACAATGAAATGAGTAAACATAAAAGCTGACATCCTTGCATGTGATGTCTATTATTCTAGATTTTAATTTCACTATACTTTGCATTTTTTAATGCACAAGTCTCACACCTTTTTTTTTTCCTTCAGAAATCCCACACAACCCAACTAGTCCACTCCTTGGAATATGCTCTGGGAAAATGAGAACTGAGGCACAGAGAGTTGTATCCCAATGGTCATAGCAGCATTTTTACCATAGAAAGAATATGAAAACATCCCAAATGCCCAGTGACAATCAAATGGATTGAGAAATTCTGGTACATTCACACAATGGAATACTATGCAGCATGCAAGTACAATGGTTTGTTTTGTTTTGCTGTTTTGTAATGTTTATTTTACTTTTAAAATTATTTTTAGTGAAAGTTTATAGAGAACTTGGATTTACATTCATTCATTGTTGCACATTTTCTTCCCTGCCACCTTCCCTCAGTTCATTTTTCTCTTTGAAAAAAAGAAAATTATTTTGTTGGTGTACTCACGCCACACTCACCCCAGTCCACTCTTATTATTATATTATCACTCTTACTATTTTATTGTTGTTGTTGTTATGTGCCATTGAGTCACTTGCAACTCAAAGCGACCCTATGTACAAGAGCCCTAAATGCTGTTCTATCCTGTGCCAACCTCGCCGTCTCAAACACTCTCATTCCCACCACTCCACTCAGAGAATCGATCCATTTCATTGAGGGTCTTACTCTCCTGCGCCGTCCCTCCACTCTTCCAAACATGATGTCCCTTTCCAAAGACCAGTCCCTCCTTACAACATGCTCAAAGTATGTCAGATGAAGCTTCAGAATCCTTGACTCCAGGGAGCATTCTGGCTTCACCCTCTCCAGGACAAACCTGTTTGTTCTCCTAGGAGTCCATGGTATATTCAACACTCTTCTCCAGCACCACAGCTAAAAGACTTCAACTTTCTTTCTATCATCCCTATTCATTGTCCAGCTCTCTGATGCATAGCACGAACTGCAAAGACTATAGCCTGGATCAGGCACACCTTAGTCTCCATCTTGACATCACTGCTCTCCAGTACTCTTGAGAGATCTCTCACAGCTGACTTTCCCAATTTAATTTGTCTCTTGATTTCCTGGCTTCTGTTACCAAGAGTGTTGACTGTGAAACCAAGTAAACTAAAACAGTTAACTATCTCATCTCTTCACCACCCATACTGATGCTTCCAATTGGCCCAATTCTTGACTGTTGTGAAGCAAATACTACCTATTCATACGTTCCTTTTACGCAATTCTTTTCCTCATTTGTTTCAGTGCAATGTACATTATTTATCCACACTTTTCTTAGTGCCTTCCCAACCTCAATATCAGTCCTGTTTTATAACAGTGGCATTATGTAGTATTTGTTCTTTTTTAACTGAGGTATTTTACTCAGCATTATGTCCTCCAGGATCACTCATTTTGTGTATTTCATGAGTTCCTTGGTTTTCAGTACTGCATTCTATTCCATTGTGTGAATATATCACAGCTTCTCTATCCTTTTGTTGATGGGCACTTGTGAACAAAACAGCAATAAACATGGGTGTGCATATTTCTGCTTGAGTGGTACTGATGGTTTCTTTAGGGTATATTCCTAGTAGTGGAATTTCTGGGTCAGATGGTATTTCTATTTCCAACTTTTTGAGAAAATGCCATATTGACTTTCATAATGGTTGCACCATTTTACACTCCCACCAACAGTGAATAAGATTTCCAGTTTCTCCACAACCTCGCCAGCATTTGTTGTTTGCTGTTCTGTTGAATTTTCCTATTCTTACTGAGGTGAGATGATATCTCATAGTTGTTTTGATTTGCTTTTCTCTTAGAGCTAGGGATTTTGAATATTTCTTTATGCATTTGTTCACCATCTGAATGTCTTCTTGGATGAAGTGTCTGAGGAGTTATGACTTTGTAAACTACTCCCTAACTTGAGAGAAACTGTAGAGGACGATTATGCTGAGTGAACGAACTCAGTCTCATATAGATAAATGCTATATAAAACCATTACTGCAGAATGAGTACAAGGATCCAAGGAGGGAAAGGAGGAGGCTTAATCATAGGGTCACATAATTTGTTGGGTGGGGTAAAGGAAAGAGGAAAGATCTGGTGTGAAAAACAATGTATATTTACTTTATGACTGGTAAGTGAACCAGCATGAAAGAAAAAAAAATAATAAAACCACCTATTCTTTTTTAATTTATTCATAAGTATTTTCTTTTAATATTATTTTAAATGGATTTCCCCCCTTTATTTTATTTTCAGAATGCTATAGTATTAAAATGCAATAGGACAATAGCTTTTTGTTTTGTTTTGTTTTAATTGGTAACACGCCCTACAACCTTGTAAGCTTGTAAATTAGGCTGAAGGACCAAAACGCTGTCTTAGTCAGACACACTGTGAAGTCTCTCCACAGCACAGATCTGAGTAGCCAAATTAAATACATGCAGATGATGCACCTGGAACCAGAACAACCAAATGAAAGACCAAAAATAGACCAGAACACCAACTAGGAGAAGAAATTAAAAGAGAGTAGCAAATTAGCAGTGACACCATGTGGAGAAGGTCCGGCATGGACCCAACTCTGCATGGTCATCTTGAGATAAATTCAGTACTGAATCCAAAGGGAGGCAGATACCCAGAATTCACAATAAGAAACAGAGAGAAGTAAAATGAGAAGATAGTCTCAATCTAAGAACGGCAACATAATAAGGAGGGTGAGAATTTGAGATACTTTTACATCCACATATTACAAAGAGAACCAGTATCCAGAGTCGAATATGAAAACAAGCAATGGTTTCTAATTATTAAGGTTAGTGCTGGAGCTCTGGGTCCATAGTGCATAGTGTGTTGTGCTGCTAACCCTTACACGGTGCTGTGTACAAAACAATAGACCCCTAATTGTCAGTGGGAGGACCCTCGGATGATCACACTCCTTGAAGCACTGCTTTTGGAATTTTCTCTTGAAAAAGTCACTTGCACCAACTGAACAATTACCACCGCTCTCAATTCAACCTTTGGTGCCATATGCACTCCCATTGCTTCAACTTTCACCATTTTACCTCACTTATTTAAAATACGTAGTGACCATTAGTTCCCACATGTTTACATTTCTGTCACCCCGTCCCTAGACAAGCACGTGGCAACAACCACCCTCCTGAATATTCACCTGACTGTATCCCTAACCTTTCATTTTAATATCCCAATAAATAGTGACTTCATGGTCTCTGGGGCCTGTCTGTCTGGCACCAACCTGCTCCAATTCAACAAGAAAGGCAAACACATTTTAACGTTCTCAACTACTACCAAACCACCTCTCTGATCTAGCTAGAGTGGAGATAATGCACTCCAACCCATTCACCTGAATGCCACCCACGTATCACAATATGACAAGTCATGGTAATTGCATTAACTTGTATTCAAAGACCACTGCCAAATTTCTCAGCAAGCAAACAAAGGCAATGATGCACTCCTGTGTCTAACACCGTGCCTCTGACCAGAAGAGTGGAAATAGTCATACTCTTGGGAGTTTGCCAGTAACTTCTCAACCAGGTTAGGTGGAGATTTTCACTTCACACCAACATAGCCAATATGGTCAACTCCCAAACTAGTAAGTGGTAACGAAAAAGCATCTAACACAAATTTTCATTCACTAATTTGTTGTATCAGGTCTGACTGGTACAGGAAGAGATTGCCCCTCCTTCTGCAGCAGAGCATCTGGTGGATTCGAATCATGTTCCTTTGGGATTGCAGAGCAGCTTCTTGCCACTAGGCCACCAGAGCTCTGTTAGGGACCTCTTCAAAGTACTGAAGAGCAATGGTGTCTCTTTGGATACTAAGGTGCGTCTGATACAGGCCATGGTCTTTGCTATCAGAGAGTTGGACAGTGACCAAGGAGGATAGAAGGAGAATTGATGACTTTGAGTTGTGGTGATGGAGAAGAGTATTGAGGGTACCATGGACTGCCAAGAAAACAAACAGATTCATCCTGGAAAGGGTCAAACCGGGCTGCTCCTTGGATGCAAGGATTCTAAGGCTCCGTCTAACATACGTTGGACATGTTGCAAGGAGGGACAGATCCTTGGAGAAGGACATCATGCTTGGGAGGGTGGAAGGACAGTGCAGAAGGGGAAGGCCCCCTATGAGGTGGATTGATTCAGTGATTGGTGTAATTGTGATGGGTGTGTCAGAGATGGTGCAATTGGCACAGGACAGAGCAGAGTTTAGAGCTGTTGTACATTGGGTCGCTATGAGTTGCAAGTGACTCGATGGCACATAACAACAACAACAACAATAACAACAATTTGTTGAGTAGTGAAGAATACACTTCAAAACACCAGCATGAATGCCATACACTCACACCTGCCAACACGGCAAATGGGAGAGATCCAACCCCTTTGACCTGGTGACTATTCAAACTCATAAAACTCACTTCTAAGCCCATTTAGTAAGCAACGTATTCATCTCTCATACCATTGAACTTATTATTAATGGTTGCTAATCCACATTCAACCTGTCCTCAGATGCTCCACAAAACTAACAGAGATTCATATTTACACTGCCAACAAGTCCTCACCAATCCATTGACACTAAGTGAATGTTCAAGTGCTGCGAGATTGTGATTGAAACACACCCACACAGATATAGCAGAACAAAATTAGACAATGAATTAGGAAAAAAGCCAAGAATTATATAAGAAATCTTAAAAAATTGTTTCAAAAATGGCAGTCAAGATACAAACAGAAAAAGAAGCACAATAAGATAGATTATATAAAAACTGATCAAAATAAGCAGAGAAACTTTTCTGAGGAAGAATTTGTGATAGAATTACTTGACAAGACACTTTTATATATTTTTAAAATTTTTATAATTTTTAGCTATCATGAAGGTGATAAAAACAAATACACATGCATACCCCTATACATATATCCAAGACACACACAGGCACATTTCTAGAAAAATTGAGGAAGATAATATTAGAAAAAAATGAAAAATTAAATGACAATTAGAAATCATAATAAATAGGCAAGTTGTTAACAATATTAAAAACAATATTTCAGAAATAGATAATATTCAGAAATAGATAATTTAATGAACGTTAATAAGAATAGAATTGAACCTATAGAAGATAGAATCAGTAGAAAAGAAGACAAATTCCTCGAAAATATTTGCTTAATGAAAAATTGGGAAAAAAATGAAGACACTCGTAGAGTTGTAAGAGAAATTTTTAAGACAATAATCTATTCATTACCAGAACTCAAGAACAAGAGGAAATTTTAAAAAAAGAAGAGCAAAGAGAGATGTTTTGAAGAAACGATAGCAGAAATGGTGCTAAATTCTTTAATCTAGGGAAACATAAGAAGATATCAATCCATGTGCAACAATGAATAAAAACAAAAAAAAAGGAGTAAGAAAAAAAAAGAATAAATCAATCCAAGAAGCTAATAGAACCTTGTTAAGGAAAAATTTACAAAAGAAAACCACCAACACATAATAAATATCTCAAAAACTAAAGACAAAAATGAATCTATACTAGAAATAAAGTGAGCAATATTATTATCACATGCAATTAAAATCTTGCTGATGATTTTTTAAAATTACTTGAAAAACATGCCTTGAGGAACTTCCAGGAATTCAAGCTGGATTCAGAATAAGCCCTGGGATGGGGATATTATTCCTGATGTCAGATGGATTTGGGGTAAAAGCAGAGAATATCAGAAAGATGTTGCATTATATGGACTACATAAGGCACTTGTTAGTGTGGATTATAATGGATAGCATTCAGAGAAAAAGAATTCCCAAATACTAAGTTAGGCACATTTGAAATCTTTATATAGATCAAGAAACAATTTTATAAGCATAACAATGACACACTGCATTTTTAAAAAATAGAAAAGTATGCAAGGGTTGTATCTTTCTCCATACTTAATTAATCTCTACACTGAGCAAATCATTCAAGAAACTGGGCTGTGTGAAGAATGTGATATTAGAATTGTAGGAAGACTCATCAACAGCCTACATTATGCAAATGACCAGAAAGTAAAGAAGACTTCAAAGAATACAAATTATACTTCAATCTCACGAAAACCACAATCTTCTCAAAATATGCATTATCATAATCGTGGAGAAAACATGAAAGTTGTCAGAATTTCTTTTTTCATAAAAATGCACTATCAACTTCCCTTATTGCTGTAGTTAAGAAAACATATATATGTTACACTGGGAAAAAAATCTGATGCCAAGGACATCTTTAATGTGCTAACTAGCTAACATGTCAGTTTAAAGATTAAGTTGCCCTTGATTAGGCCAGAGTGTTTTCAATTGTTTTGAATGCATCTAAAAGTCTAACAATGAATAAGAAATAGAAGAACAGATGCTTTTGAATTATGTTACTGTGAAGAGTATTGAATATGCATGGACTGCTAAAAGAACAAACAAATTTGTTTTAGAAAAAGTACAAATAGGGTGAATGGTGAAGGTTATGCACTTAGACAGGTTGTCAAGAGAGTCCAGTCATTGGAAAAAGCCACTATGTTGGTAAAGGTAGGGTGTCAGTGAAAGACAGGAAGACCTTCAAGTAGATGGATTGACATGAGATGACCTCGACATTCAAGTGCTAACAATGGTGGGTTTGAGCAAGGTGACGATGGTCAATGATGAAGATGATGATGATGATAAAGGCTCTGTTGTTTATAGGGTCACCATGCCTCAAAGTCAACCTGATAACATCTAGCAAGTAACAAGATGTACATTACTCTGAATGATCTTTTTAAAAATTTCTTGAATATTTTTTGCAAGTGTGGGTTTTTTCATAAAATTTAGGAATATCCCCCCCTATTATTTCTAAAAGTATTTTTTCTGATACTTTCTGTTTCACCATTCCAGTCTTTTCATTATGTGTATGTTGGTACACTTGATGGTATACAACAGACAATTGAAGCTCTGATCATTTTTCTTCAAGTTGGTTTTTCTTTTTCCTTATTATTCACCTAACTGAATTTTATCACTTCTTTTTATTGCCTGCTCAGTACCATGTATACCCTCTAAGGGGTTTAAAAAGAAGTTGATTTTTAGTTTTGATAATCTCCATTTTTTTACATTTTTAAAAAAATTTTAAATTGATTTTAATGAATGTTTTTACAGAGATTTTGGATTTCCAGTTATTCATCATTGCACTTTTCTCCCGCCCACTACTCTCCCTCAATTCATTCTTCTCTTGGAAAGTAAAAGAAAAATTTTAATTGTTATACAATCTCTCCCCCAAAGTCCACTCCACTAAGCACCCTTCATTCTGGATGCCTGTCGTAACAATAATATCTAACCATAGATCCCTTTTAAACGTTTTTATCCCTCATTTGTTTCAATGCAGTGTACATTATTTATCCCCTCTTACATAATTTCCATTTTTAAATAAGTTCTGCATTTTATTGATATTCTCTGTTTTCAGACGTTATTCTCATATTTTCTTCGAATTCTTTAAATAAGATTTTTCTTTATATACTTTACTTACTTATCTATTTAAATTTTACTTTATTCACATAACTTTAGTACTATATTTGAAATTAGATATAAAGTCTTTATCCTGTAAGTCTGGTATCTGGCTTCCTTAGAAAATTTACATTGATTTATTCTGTCTTTATCTTTGTTTATAAACCATACTTTCCTGTTTCTTTTCAAATCTTACAGCTCTTTGTTTACGCTACAGTGTAAAATCTGGAAGTTAAGTAGCTCACTTTTGTAGTTACTGCTATTTTTGTTGTTCTTATGGACTTTTTTGTTTAATGACTTTTCTGAATCGATGCAACAGACTGTATTCTTTTTGTGACAAGCCACTGATAAAACTGCTTTGTCATAAGTGATATGCTAAATGGTTTTACATATAATCCTTTGTTGTTATTTTTATATGTTGTCAAGTCACCGAGGACTCATAGCGACCCTGTATAGAGCAGCTCTGAAGCCTGCCGCATCCTGAGTCAGTCTCAGAGCCCCAGTTATCAACTCATCTCCTCTGGGATCTTCCACTTTTGTGCTGCCCCTCCACCTTTCTGAGTATGATATTCTTTTCCTGGCCATGTGCCCAAAGTATGTGAGTTAGAGTTTCACAATCACAGCCTGCAATGAAATACTTGATTTCACACTTTCCAGGACACATTTATTTGGTTTTTTTTAGGTCTATAATATGTTCAGGACCATTCATCACCACCACAACTCAAAGGTATGTATTTCCTTAGCTGTCTAAAACCAGTATATTTCTATGTGTTCGCTGAAACATGCTGTTTATTTGGTACCATACTGTAAACAATAAGCTAGATAAGTTAGAACTCTACCAAAGTCTTTGCTTCTTGCTGAAACAGAGACACATAGTCAAAGGTGAGAATTTCAGGACTTCTAGGACCTTCACTGAGCAGACACATAGCCTTCTATCTAAGTACGTGTCTAATGTTCTAGATACTGAAGAATATGGTGGATCTATTCAAGTCCCTATGAGTATCTCATTTGTTAACGTTTTCTCTAATTCTTTTTGGGTTGTGGTTGTTGTTATGTGCCATCATACAAGAGCCCTAAACCCTGCTCTATCCTGTTCCAACCTTATTGTCTCTGATAAACCTACCCACATTACCCCAATCACTGAACCAATTCATCTATCTCATCAAGGGTCTTCCTCTCTCGTACTATTCCTCCATCCTCCCAAACATGATGTCCCCCTCCATGAACTGGTCCCTCCTTGCAACATGTCCAAAGTATGTCAGATGAAGCTTTGTAATCCTTAGCCTTGTTGCATCCTCTCCAGGACAAATCTGTTTGTTCTCCTAGCAGTCCATGGTATTTTCAACACTCTTTTCCAGCACCATAGCTCAAAAGCATCAATTCTCTTTCTCAGATGTATAGCACACAACTGCAAAGACTATGGCCTGGATCAGGTGTACCTTAGTCTCCAGTCTGACATCACTGCTCTTCAGTACTCTGGAGAGGTCCCTGACAGCTGACTTTCCCAATGCAATTCGTCTGCTGACTAAGAGTGTTGACTGTGGAGCCAAGTAAATTAAAACTGTTAACTATCTCAATCTCTTCACCATCTATGCTGATGCTGCCAATTGGCCCAGTACTGGGAATCTTTGTTTTCTTGATGTCGAGCTTCAATCCATATTGAAGGCTCCAGTCCTTGAACTTCTGCAGCAGGTCCTCCTCCGTTTCAGCAAGTAGGGTTTTGTCATCTGCATAATGCAAGTTATTGAGGAATCTTCCACCAATTCTTATGCCACATCTTCTTTGTGCAGCCCAGCAGCCTAGATGATCTGTTCTGTGTACAGATTGAAAAGGTATGGAGACAGACTACATCTCTGGCAGACACCCTTCCTAAATTTGAACCATGCAGTGTCTCTCTTCTCTCTTCTGACTTCCTCTTGGTTCAAGTATAGGTTTCGCATAAGCACAATCAAATGTTCTGGGATCCCATTCTCAGAGTCAGCCACAGTTTATTGTGATCTACACAGTCAAAAGCCTTTGCATAAACAATGAAACACAGATAGACTTTTTGGGTAGCTTGTTATATGTTATTTACAAATGTTATTTACAATAATTGTTACAATATTCAACTTTCTTTTAAAATAAATATCTCTATTGGTAAGGGTGTTTTCACCAGGAAAATTTTGAATCAGGTCAAAGATATCCTTGTTAAAAAGGATTTTTCAGGCAAACAGTACAATTTAAATAATGACATTTTTCAAAGAATAAGGTTTGAAAGATTTGACTGCATTCTTTGTCTTCTGTGTCTAGCAGATTTCTGGTTTTCATTTTGCATTTATTTTCTCAGTTCTCAAGATTCCGGTATAGATGAAGGGGGAGAATAGAAATAAGTCAAGTTAAACTATTAGAAAGCTTACTATTCTCAAAGAAATTTAATTGTTATATTGAATAAAACATCCACGGGTTGCTGCAAAGCTTTGGTTAATTTCCAGAGTTCTGAAAAGTTGATTCTGACAATGTTACCAGTGTACAAAGGAAAGAATATTCAGTCTTGTTGTAGGATTTTTATTTTAAAAGTCTGATGATACTACTTATTTTTATAATTTAATCTTGGAGGATTTATCACATTTTATTCATTTAATGGTATATTAAGTACTGCACACATATTTGGGATTATTATTTATTAAGTATGGATTTTACATAATAGTGTTATTAAGGAATCCCATTTTATTTCTTATTGCTTTGCAAATAGCATAGTATTTTTCTAACCACAATTCAGCTTATAATCCTTTTGGTTCATTTAATGTTAGATTATTTCCTATAAGGTATGTTTTTCTTGTTTGGTTTTGTGTTATAAATTTTAAGAGTCAGTATTTCAAGAATAAATTTTAAAATTGTCTTTTTTTTTAATCTATTACTGTACTATTGCACATCCATGGTCCTTATTTCTTAAAAAAGTATTTTATTTGGTACATTTTATTGATCTGAATATTTATGCTTACATTGGATTAAGTAATTTTTAAATTAATACCTGTTTAACATATTTTTCCACTATTGTTACCTATGTATTCTTAAATGAATGCCATGCTGCCAAGTAGCCCTTCCTTATTCAGCATTTCAGTTTAATTTATATACCAGATTAGTAGGATATACATGTTTGGTTTTCTTGGAAGTGACACCATGCATTCATTGTCTTTAGCTATTTGAAACAATAATTTTGTTCCTTAATTATTGGATGTGCTGTGCAATAAAAATCTGAAGATTTGTAGTTTTGACCTCATTACTGTCTTATGAAATGGGAATCCCAGAGCACTTAATTGTGCTCATGAGGAACCGATACCTGGATCAGGAGGCTGTTGTGAGAACAGAGCAGAGAGCACTGCATGGTTTGGAATTGGGATGGGTGTGTGTCAGGGATGTATTCTATCTCCATACCTGTTCAATAGCTTTGCTGAGCAAATTGAACAAGAAGCTGGACTCTATGAAGAGGAATGTGGCATCAGGGTTAGAGGGAGACTCATCGATAACTTGTACTATGGAGATGACACAAGCTTGCTTGCTGAAAGTGAGGAGGACTTGAAGCACTTGTTGCAGAAGAGCAAAGAATGCAGCCTTCAGGATGGACTGTGTTTGAATATCAAGAAAACAAAGATTCTTATCACTGGACCAATAGGCAGTGTCATGATGGATGGAGAGGAGATTGAAACTGTCAACAGCTTCATCTTGCTTGGATCCGTGATTAAGACCCTTGGTATGAGAAGTCAGAAAATAAGGAAATGTGTTGTAATGGGAAACTTCAGTTAGGGACTTCTCCAGATTATTGAGAAATAACAGTATTGTCTTAAGGTCCACTTAAATTTTCTAATTTTATTCACTTGCCTTTACACAGGAAATGATAGCAAGTCCTACCTCATAACACTTCAGTCTCTATTAAATAAACTGTTGTGCATAATGTATTTGGAATAGCATTTGCCACAAAGGACATATTGGAAACAGTACAAAAAATAAAATATGTTGGTCACCATATATAATTGTGAGTGCTTATTTTCACACAGTTGCAAATAGTGGAATTTTCTCAGTGAGTTAAGTATCCACCAGAAACTTTAATGAATTTAAATAAAATTAAAGCACCGAGGGCATAAGAATCCAGAAACAAGCATTATATACAAAGCAAAGAATTCGTGCAAGTTCTTACAAAACAAGCAGCACCGGAAAGCAGAAAATACTTCTTCCTATTAATAATCTGTGAACATTTTACAAATACACAACAGTACTAATTGTTTACATTCCATGCATAAGATAATTTCTTTGCCAGTTTTATGAATTTTCTGAGAAGATACCTAGTTGCAAACATGCAAATTAATTACCACAAAATCAAGCAAATGTCACAATTTACTAGATAAGTGTCTTTTGCCAAACATATTGAGAATTCAAACTCAAACTCATAAACAACCTACCTTCCAATTACATGTTCTATGTACAGACTTTAGTGTAAGAGGAAGAAATCTTTGCTGATCAAACTGTCATAGTTTTTTGGGTGAAATGACATTTCTTTCTTTCCTTCATCCCCTTGTTTAGCTTTTATTCTTTGACTTTTAATCAGGTGCTGTTCTTATTAACATTTCATTAGTCCTACACAGACAACATCACATAGGTCATTTAGTTTCTACTGTGATCTCCGGTTTCTTCTTTTTTTTTTTTTTCGGTTTCTTCTCTTGTGTCTTGTTAATTCTTATTTCGCAAATACAGCCTTGGAATGTTCCAATCTCTCTTTTGCAAAAGCAACTCTTTTCATCTTTATATTGATATCCCCAGATTATAAATCTATGTCTTTTTTGCCAAATAATCCCCAATCATACAGCATTTTGTTTTGTGACTTATTAAAGTACATTATGCTTTTTATAAAAAAATAGAAAATTAAAAACAATAATGTTCCCCTACTTCAGTTTCTGTCATTTGCATTCTAATTTTTCCAGTTACCCCAGTTTGAAATCAGAAAGTTACCTTTTATTCCTTGTTTTTCTTTGGACTCTGTATCTGCAAAGGCTCCACTGCCCTTAACTTCTCAAAGGTTAATTCTCCTCATTCTCTCTCCATTTTAAGCCTTCAGATTCTATACTCTGTTTATATCTCTTTATGGTGGCATATAAATAGAAAATCTGTTTTGGGCTAGCTGAATGTCTGCACTGATAGCTTTAATATACTTTACTTATAGGCAGGCTAATGAAATAATAATCTTCATGATGGCAAAACCAAGTCTTTTAATTCATCAGAACTCTTAAACACACTTGTTATTATGTGCCATAGAGTTGGCCTATAACTCATAGCAACCCTAGGTCCATTAGCTCTGACTGAACCCTTCCTTATACTGGGCCAATTGTATTGTCTCCAGCAGAACTTACCTCATTTCTCCAGTCACTGAGTCAATCCATCTCATCCGAAAGCTTCCTCTCCTGCACTACCTCTCCACCCTTTCCAGCATGATCTCCTTCTCCATGAACTCATCCCTTCTTGCCAATTGTTCAAAGTATGTGAGATGAAGCTTCACAATTCTTACCTCCAGGGAGCAGCCTGATTTCACCCTCTCCAGGACAGACCTGTTTGTTTTCCTGGCAGTCCACAATATGTCCAATACTCTCCTCCAGCACCACAACTCAAAGACATCAATCCTTTTTCTATCATCCTTAGTAATTCTCCAGCTCTCAGATGCACAGCAAGGAATTGTGAAGACCATGGCCTGGATTAGGTGCACCTTAGTCTCCAGACTGACACTGTTGCTCTTCAATATGCTAGAGAGGTCCGTGACAGAAGATTTTCCCAATGCAATTCACCTTTTGATTTCCTGACTGCTGGAACACACCTAGTTGAATGCTAAAATAACCCAAAAATTAAATCCTTGCTCTTTAACTCTTTAAGGAGATCTTTGATAGTACATTTCCGTAATAGAACACATCTTTTGATTTCTTGACTATTGTTACCATAGATACTGAATTTGGCTCTAAGTAAAATGAAACGATTGAAAACTTTTATCTTTCATGATGTTGTCTATTGAGTGTGTTTTGTCTTTATTTTCTTGTTGTCGAAGTATAATTCATGCTCTTGATGTTGAGAAGGCATCAATTCTTTTTCTATTATCTCCATTCAGTGTCCAGCTCTCCGATGCTTAGCAAGTGATTGCAAAAGACTATGGCCTGGATCAGGTGCACCTTAGTCTCCAGAATGACATCATTGCTCATCTAAATTTCTTGACACAGACTCGTGAAGACATCCAGGGTGCTTCTGTTTGTTGAGACATGTCAGTTGATATCCCATTGATTTCCTTGGGCCTCATTTTTTGCCCAGGCCTTTATTGTGTGCTGTGAAAATAAAACTGCTCATTGCTGACCCTTCAGTGGGTTTTTAGAGTTATTAAATTGCACTAGAGGAGATTGCCAATTGTTCTCCCATGAAGCAGCTGGTGCATAGAAGCGAACACTGAAGATTGCAGCCAGCTTCTTACCACTAGCACACATGGTTTAAATATCTTTGCTCATTATCTTTGGGTCGTTATTATATGCTACTTGTTGAAATAGTTCTATATCAATCTATTATTTTTTGTTATAATGACTCTGTATTTCCTCCATCTTCTCTTTTGTTTGTTTATTCTTTTTCATTCATTTTTTTCAGAGTTTAAAAAAAACTGACTTATCGAAACATTCTTATTTTACAAGTGAGGAAAGAGACAAAGATTTGTCAAGCTAACACAACCAGCTGAAATAAAGTGCTAAGATCAGTTTCTCATGTTTATTCCATTTCTTATATTTCACTTTGCTGTCAGAAGCCTATTTTTAAAAAGGATTTGTTTTGTTGTTGTTATGTGCTGTCGAGTTGCCTGTGACCCATAGCGACCCTATGTACAACAGCTCTGCTATAACCCCTTTGATCAGTCAAGAGAGCCCTGCCATTATCAAGGCTTCGGTGCCCCAATGCACTGCAGTGACCTTCTATCAAGAGAATGCCTTAAACATAGAAGCCATTCATAGCCCTTCCTGATTAAAACACTCAACAAAGTAGGAATATTGGGAACTTTTCTCCAAATAGTTAAAAGTATACATGCAAAACCCAGAGCCAACATCGCTCTCAATCGAGAGAGATTTAAGACGTTCCCCTTGAGAAAAGAAACTAGGTAAGGATGCCCACTATCACCTCTAATATTCAATATAGTACTGGAAGTATTGGCAAGAACAATAAGACAAGATGAGGAAGTAAAAGGTAACCAAGTCAGCAAAGAAGATGCAAAACACCTCTATTTGCAGATGACATGGTAGTATATTTACTCTGAATCTTGAAGATTCAGAGGGGAAACAATTGATCATTGTTGACCAGTTCAGCAGAGTAGGCGGGAACAAAATCAACACATAAAAATCAGTTTAATTTCTCTGCAACAAAAAAG
>NW_006399838.1:12393906-12394581 GCF_000299155.1 Elephantulus edwardii | reverse complement strand
GTAGACTACTATAAGAAACAAACACGTCTTGTCAGAAGTGTATACAGAATTATTCTAGCGGAAAAGATGACGAAACTTCATCTCATGTGTGTACTTTGGACATGGTATCTGGAGAAACAGTTCCTGGTGAAGAACATCATTCTTAGTGAACAAAATAAAATGATAAACCTCTTTGCCTTTAGTCAGAACCAATTCATCACTGACACTCAGTCTAGTGGATTTTCAGAGATTGTAAATATCACGGCAAAAGATTGCCTCTCTTTGTTCTGTCGAGCAGTGGTGAAATCACAATATCTGCCTTTAGGTTCTTCTAAGCCATGGGTCAGCAAAAAAGAGAAAGAGCTTGTTCAAATGGGCTCAGATATAATAACATTTACAAGAGTGGTGTAGGTGTGGACATTATTTCACTCCGTTGTACATAGGGTCACTATGAATAAGAATTTATTGACTTAAATATTTACTTCCAAAAATCAACTTGTGCAGTGCATTTCTATACTGACATGTATGGAAAGGATTGACTGAATGGATAATAACTGAATAGAAGCTGGTTTCAAACACTTATCACTGTTACAACCTTCATTACTATGTGTGGTGAAGTACTTGTACAAAAATAACTTTAATCTCAGGAAGTGTTGTAGAATCAATCAGATCCCACAAAAAGAGGTAAGGTCAAAT
>NW_006399838.1:12386782-12391663 GCF_000299155.1 Elephantulus edwardii | reverse complement strand
GCCAATCCTTCTTCCTAGTCTGTCTCAATGTGAATGTTCAGATTTAGAGAAGTATTAGACAGACCAGCAAGTTAAAAGTATATCCCTTATTGCGGAGTTAACTTTAGTGTCAGTGTTGTCCCTGCCTTTCTCACATGCCCCTTTATGCACTTATTTCCTGCGTCACCATCCCACAGGATATCCATCCACTTCTACCCCCTCCCTTCACATCTATCTCCCTTTATTCATATAAGTTCCTTGGAAATAGTCTTTGAAAATGTTATCAGTTTGGTTAACATGAAGTCCTATTTGCTGTTGGGTGCCCTCCAATTGACTTTTATTCTAGGTGAGTTAATCCAAGCTAAGTGAGAGTGCTGTTTCATAAAAAAAAAAGAAAGAAAAGAAAAGAAAAATAGAAATAGAGATACAGAAAAACAGGCAGAATGAATATCATCATGTGATATGGAACTATAAGCTACAAGCCAAGGAATGACTGGACATACTAGAAGCTGAGAGAGATAGGAAATTGTTTCTCTTTAGGATCAGGAGAGAGACTGTAACTCTGTTCACATGCTAAATTTGGGATATTAGCCTGAAGAACTGAAAAAAAATTCTGTTTTATTAGCCACTTAATTTGTGCTACTTTGTAACCACAGCCCTAGAAAACTGATGCAAGTTTTAAAATGCTCATTGTTCAAGGTTAATAAAAGATGCAATAAGAATATTAAGACAGGTACACAAAATAATTCTGGAAACTTGAATATAAAAAAAAAACTAGAGTTCATAAAATTAAATTTAACTCAAATGTAAAATGAAAATTGAACATTTTATCTAGAGTAGAAAGTAACATGAAGTGTAATTCTGACTCAATTTGCAACTCTTGAGACAAAGGCAATGGAGATCTTAGCAGACAAACCCAGGTAAACAACCTCTTGACATTTCCAGAAGAGACAAAGGACTTTATACACCCATCCTGAGAGAAGAAAGGTGAAAAGATCATGACCTTAAACTAGGATATGAAAATGTAGAAAGGAGGGCAAAAATCTCAACTATTCTGCTACCAAAGAAGATGTATGCAGCCCAGATTCAGAATCAGGAGTAGTCATAAGTGATGATTCCAGTCTCTTGGAGTGTATCAGAAATAGGTTCTTCATTGCTATGGACTCTCAAAATCTCCTCTTTCCACACCTGACTGATCAAAATACATAGAAAAGCTTAACACATAAACAATACAAATAAAAGCAACCCAATTATAAATGGGATAGAGGACATTAACAGACATTTCACCAAAGAGACTCAAACAAGTAATAAGTGAAATATGGTCACCATCCTTCATCACAGAGAGGTGCAAACTAAAACTAGAATGAATTCTTAAACTAAAATGAATTATAACAATGGTTTTGATAAAACAAGAGGCGGGAGGAAGAACAAACAAATTCTGGTAAGGCTGTGGTGAAATTGAAACAATGAAAACTTCAACGCAAAATATTTAATACTTGGCAAGGAAAGACATTTTAAATGATAAGCCTTAGAAACTCAGAAAAGTCAAGAATAAACTAGCATGATGTTGTTAAGTGTCGTTGAGTCATAGACGACTCCTAGTGACCCTATATAGAGTTTCTGGAGGCAAGCCATTTCTCCTGCCTCCAAGCTTGTTTTAATCGGGAAGCTCCATCAAACACTGTCCACCATGGGTAACCATTATCACATTTGACCCATCAGTGTCACAGTGTTCAGCTTCACAGCAACCACGAGTTACCTCTGTACAGCAAGTGGATACACCAGGGCTATATGACCTAGAAGAATGTTTGACCAAAACCAATTTAAACCAGGCGTTAGGGCCGCAGATTAAAATCGTCCACCTTGGGTTTGGTAGCATAACTTTCTGTCCACTAGGCCAACGTAGCTCTCTCTATGTTGTTGCTGTTGTTGTTAGGAGCTGTCGAGTTGTAGACAACTCATAGCGACCCTATGACTGAAAAGACCTGAGCACTGTTCATAGAGTTTCTGGAGGCAAGCCATTTCGGAAGTGGATGCTGCTCCTGCTTGCCGGCTTGTTTTAATCAGGAAGCTCTATACAGAAAGAAATGTCCTTTTCTAGGTACCAGAATAGGACGGGGATACATGGAGAAAAGCTAATTCCATAACAGACAAGAGTTCATTCTCATGAATGGAGAAGAATTATATGATATTAAATGTGATCAAGACTAAAAAGCCACAAAACTACGCAAGAACAAAGGACAACTATACTGAATGGTATAGCATTATACAACTATGTAACAACAGTAATAGCTAACGATAGTTTGTAGATATATGGTAAAAATAAACAAGTCTAAGTGGTCATGGAGGGGTGCCCTGGCATATAACAGGGATATGTCATTTGCTCACTGTTGTCAATTTGGAAATTATTTCTAACTGATTCTCCAGTGAGTTTCTTTGACTTAAATCAGATAAGAGGAGACAGCCCCTATTTCTCCCTTGGAATCACTTGTGAATTTGAATCCCCAGAGAGATACTGGTTTTGATTGAACAGCATAACTCTCTATCTCCTGCACCATTAGAGCATGTGGTTGTTGTTGTTTTTATGCACCGCTGAGTCGCTTGCAACTCATAGTTACCCTATGTACAAACATCCCTAAACCCTGCTCTGTCCTATGTCAATCGCACTGTCTCCGATACACCCATCCCGATTACCCCAGTCACCGAATCAATCCACCTCATAGAGGGCCTTCCCCTCTGCTCTGTCCCTCCACCCTCCCAAGCATGATGTCCTTCTCTAAGAACTGGTCCCTCTTTACAACATGTCCGAAATATGTCAGACAAAGCCCCAGAATCCTTGCCTCCAAGGAGTAGCCCGGTTTAACCCTCTCCATGATGAATCTGTTTGTTTTCCTAGCAGTCATGGTACATTCAATAATCTTCTCCAGCACCACAGCTCAAAGGCATCAATTCTCCTTCTATCCTTCTTAGTCAATGTCCAACTCCCTGATGCATAACAAGTGATAGCAAAGACCATGGCCTGTATCATATGCAACTTAGTCTCCAGAGAGACACCATTGCTCTTCAGTACTTTGGAGAGGTCCCTAACAGCAGACTTTCCCATTGCAATATATCTTTTAATTTCCTGGCTGCTGATGCCAAGAGTGTTGACTGTGGAGCCAAGCAAACTAAAGTTGTGAACAATTTCTTCACCATCCATCATAATGCTGCCAACTGGCCCAGTGGTGAGAATCTTTTGTCTTCTTGACATTGAGCCTCAATCCATATTGGAGGCTGGAGTCCTTGACCCTCTGTAGCAAGCGCTTCAGGTCCTCCTCTAGTGGTGGATATTTCTACATATACATTTTCAAATGTTGCACATAAGCTTGTATTCATATAGAGCACATAGGTTTGACAGTTATGGAAACTATTTTTAGATCCCCTTAGCTTTGAAGACTAATGATAATAATCTTGTGGGCAATGTGTATTAAGGAATAATAAAAATAGATAAACTGAAATGAAAAAAAAAAGATAGAGAATGATGATTACAAAATGAAACCGTGACAAACCATAGTAGAATAACTTAAAATTAGTATTGTTTTGTTCTAAGAGCTAAAATGTTGGAAATTGTATGAAATTGTTCCATGTGGTCATTATCATAAAAATGCAGTGTATACTTACACTAAAAATACTTTTTAAATTTTGGGGACTAATTTCCAGCAGAGAACTCTTTTCTAAGAACGGCTTTTACATGCTGTCAGAATAGAGTTAGCATTAACGCTCTTACATCCAATTCTTCAGAAGTAGAAATCCTTTAAAATGCAAGTAATTCCAAATATAGTCATTGGTCAGTGAGGATTAATCAGCCTCTGCTCATGTTATCAGTTATTTATGTACCATTTTCCCAACGGTGCCTCCCTGCTGCCATAATGGCCTGACGCATGCAGGGCGCAGCAGCTGAAGCAAAGTTTACCAGCAGATTTTACTGCTTCACACACATTGAACAACAGAAGAACCCATCAGCACGAGAACATTAGGATGCCAGACGTATATTCCAATCACTTGCAATAGAAAATTATGATATGAATATATATCAAAGTTCATGCCTTTTTCTTTTCATTGAAGAAGTCTATAGCCCCCAATAAACTATAATAGATCAGCAGTGATAAATCAATTGCCGTAACTGAATTGAACATGACCTCTGATTGATATCTAAACAAGATGATAATCCTTACACCCTGTTAACACTTGCCTAATTCTTGAACACTAGCTAAATTCTTCTTACCAGCACTGAAATTCGAGAGGTAGTATGAAGTACTAAATTGTGCTTAATTGATGAAGAAGAGAACTTTTATATATATATTTCATTTTTGGGGTGGTGGTTGTTCTGTATTGAAGCGTCAGAACCAATCTATAGTTGCCCCTCCGGGCTGCTGATGGCCTCAAACTGTGTGCCTTCATTATTGCAGCACAACTTTTTTGCCACTAGGCCACCATAGAATCCTATACCTTTCATAGATTCCTTGTATTTCTATACTATAGTTAATTACATTTGTTACCTAAGAGGCATTGTTTGTGCTCATGCAAAACCTATACTGGATGAGGAAATAGCCATCAGAACAGAGCAAGGAACACTGAATGGTTCAAACTCAAGAAAGACAGACATCAGGGATGCATCTTGTCTCCATATCTTTTCAATCTATATGTAAAACAGGTTATTCAGGAAAATGAACTTTATGGGGAAGAATGTGGCATCCATATTAGAAGACCTTTCAACAACTTGTGTTATGTAGATGACACAACCTTGCTTGCTGAAACAGAGGCTTTTACTGTAGAGGTCAAAGGCTGAAGTCTTCAACATGGATTGAAACTCAACATTAAGAAAACAAAGATTCTCACTACTGAGCCAATTGACAGCACCAT
>NW_006399838.1:12380052-12386547 GCF_000299155.1 Elephantulus edwardii | reverse complement strand
ATTCAGGCCATAGTCTTCGCAATTACTTGTTATGCATCAGAGAGCTGGACAATGACTAAGGCTGAAAGAAGAAAAATCAATGCCTTTGATTTGTGGTGCTGGCGAAGAATATTGAATATTCCATGGGCTGCTAACAGAACAAACAGGTCTGTCCTGGAGAGCGTGAAAACAAAATGCTCCTTGGATCACCACAACGCAAGAGAGGAGGACCCTGTCAAAGTGACTGTGGTAATAGGAACATGTGTGTCAGTGACAGTGATATTGGCTCAGGATAGAACAGGGTTCAGGGCTATTATATATAGGGTCACTATGAGTTGCAGGCAACTCAATGGCACACACCACCAGCACCGTTACATGTTTATCCCCAGCCATGAGGTGAAGGTCAAAGTTGATGGCTTGAAATACCATGTTGAACAATAGACCAATGACATCACATGGACTAAATATATTTAAAGACTTACGGACTATTAGGAAGAGCTTGACTGTCTAGTAAGAAAGGTGTTTTGTTGTCAGTCGTGAAGTGGGAGATTTGAATCAAACAACTGTTCTGCAGAAAAAAGATAGAGAATCTTTCCTACAATTTACAGTCCTGGACAATCCATTGACGTTTCAGATATGAGTAGATTACAATTTGGTGCTGATGAGTTCAATTTTTTTCCTTTTATTAAAACTTTCTTTGTTTTCACTTCTCACCTCTGTGTCACACAAAAGTTTACTTGAAATGTTTAGCTTTCCTTGTAAGTTTTTCAGTCAAGTTTTAATAATAGTGATCCTATGAACAGCAGATCTGAGCTTTTGTCTGTCCTGATCTGTCCTCCGGATCTCCAACATGCTCTAGTCTATTGTAACAGACATTTCACCCTTTCATCTAGTTGAGGGTCATGCTCTCTGTCACTGATCCTCTATCATTCCAAGTGGGATGCCTTTTTTCCAAACCCTGTCCCTTTCAACATGTTTAAGGTATGAGACGAGGTTTCACCATTCTTGCCTTAAGAAGCATCATGGTTGCACTTTCTCCAAGACAGATTTGTTTGTACCCTTCACAATAGCTAAACACAAGATTAAATACTTGGGAGTAAATCTAACCAGAAGCACAAAGGGTCTAGTCGAAGAAAATTGCAAAACATTACTACGAGAAATAAAAAGAGACCTGGAGACATGGAAGAATATACTTTGCTCTTGGACAGGAAGACTCAATATTGTGAAAGTGACAATACTACCAAAGGCAGTTTACACGTTCAATGCAATCCCAATACAAATAACAATTTCATTTTTTGACGAGATGAAAAAGGCAATCTCAAGTTTCATTTGGAATGGAAAGAGGCCCCCAATAAGCAAAGCAGCCCTTAAAAAGAGAAACAAGGTAGGAAGCATCTCATTCCCTGTACTTTTGATAATCTAAGGAATATCTAATACTCTTCTGCAACACCATAATTCAAAAGTACAGATTCTTCTTCAAACATCTTTTCTTCATTGTTAATCTTTAAGATACATTCAGAGTGGTCAAAAATACCCTGAGTTGGATCAGAGGCACTGATTTTTGAACCACAGGCTCTGTGTCCCACTTCTTTACATACCTCTGAGGACAATGAAAACTCTGCTCTAGGCTCAGTTCCTTACTTTTTGACAAAACCTAGACTGGAAAAGGTGTTACTGTAACCTGGCTTACCTCAGTCACCGCGCAGATCAGCAGAAACTCTTACCTGACTGGACATCTAAACGCCAGTCTCCTGTTGGGCTGGCACATACACTGACCCAGGTCAGACAGTCCGTATACTGTTATCCACAACATGCATGTTGGCTTGATATTACTGGTACGGTTGTCTGTTTTCTAGTTTGCTTCTCTATTAGTAGAGCACTTCTCTGTAAGTTTGCTCTACTGTGGTGAGTTGCTTATGGTTGTGGCACTGGAATCTATGCCCTATACTAATAGGATCATCTGTGGTTGACAGGTTACACTGGAGCTTCCAGGCAGAGGTAGACTAAGAGGTAGGCCTGGCTATCCACGTCTGAAATAATGAGCCTTCAAAGTCCCTATAAATAACAGAAGAACCTTAGTGGAGATAGTGCCACAAAGATAGGCCATTCAAGTTGGAAGTCACTCAAAAAATGTGGTTTTGTTTGCAATAGCAAAGAGCTGGAAACAAACTAAGTACCCATCAATGAACGAATGGATAGAGAAGCTCTGGTATATTCACACAATGGAATACTATACTGCATTGAAAAACAAGGAACTCATGCAATATTATTCAAAATGGGTGTCCCTGAAGGACATTATGCTGAGTGAAATACCTCAGTCACAAAAGGACAAATATTGCATGGGGCCACTGTTGTAAAACGGGACTGACATCAGGGTTGAGAACAGAGAAGGAGGGGAGGGATGACGTATACAACATTGAAATGGATGAGGGAGAGAACAGTTTAAAAGGGGTATATTATTAGGTATTATTGTCATGACAGGAGTCCAGAACGAAGGCTGTACAGTGGAGTGGCCTTAGGGGGAGGTATTGAATAACAATCAAAGAGTTTTTCTTTCACTTTTAAAGGAGAAGAGTGAATTGGGGGAGGGGATGGCAAGGAGAAAAGTGCAACAATGAATGAATGGAAACCCTAAGTCTCTGTAAACATTCATTAAATTTAATTAAAAAAAGAAAAAATTCTATAAAAAATGGGGATAAACATCTGCAAATCTCTAATGATCAGAACATGAGATATCATTTTATGATAAACCTTGATTTTGTTTCTAATTCTCTAATAATTTTTGGAAATGCAAGACTATAGTTTGCATTCTTCGAATGACTAAGTTTTTTTCGCATCTTCTCTCTTGGATAACAAGTGAGAACAAATTGCTGTTTTCTTTGAGTCCCTGGACTCTTTTTGTTTTGGTTTACTTTGGGTTTTGCATGTTTATCATTTCTTCATTGCTTACTGCAAGGTAGAGTCGTATTTTCTCTCCTGCTCGAGAGGTAAGTTGGGTGTTGTTCGTTCTCCCGTCCTTTCATTGCACAATATTTGTACATTGCCTGATCCACTATGTCCAAGTCAAGGACACATATCAGCAACATATACAGATAGATAGACAGATAGATGGATGGACGGACTGTTGGATGGTTGGATGGATAGCTAGACAGCTAGGTAGATAGATATAGAGATACCTTCATAATCAACCTATGATGATTTTGCCTTCATAAGAATGAATTCTATGTTATTGTTTTTAGGTGCCACTCAATGAACTCTGTGAACAATACATCTGAACTTGCCATATTCTGCACTCAGTGTCTCCAATGTGCTCAAGCCTATCATTAAATTCATGTGTCAATCCATCTTCTTGAGTTTGTCATTCTTTCTTTGACACTCCTACTTTTCCCAGCATTATTATCTTTCTCCAAGGACTGACTTTTCTGATGATATGACCTAAAGACACAGATCATTGACAAACCTTTATATAACAGAAGCCCAACTATAATACCAAGATATATATTTTAACCACTTGGAAATATTAATTGAAAAAAAATCAATGTAACTATGTTTAGCCCATATAAATGTGTTAAATAAATCACGCAAAATAATTATCCTAAAAATAAAAATTCACACTCATTGTGATGGACCTGGAATTGACTCACAGTAAATCCTCCAGCGAGTTTCAGAAACTCTAAATCACGCAGAAGGAGGCTGCTCATCTCTCTTCCAGAAGCTGCTAGTGATCAGAATCAACAGAGATGAAGCCTTTGTGTTAGCCATGCATCTCCTCAGGGACCATGTCTTGACTCAATTTGAAAATGTTAGTACGGTAAAAAAATGAAACTCTTCACATATTTTCTTAACATTTGGACACCTAGCATATGTTATGTGTTGTTCTTACGCAGTATCTGACTTATGAGGCATCTTACAATATGTTTTCTGAAACATAGTTGCCTTATCACAATACAGTTTGCTTTTTATATATTATTAGAAGAATATAATTAAAATATGCCACCTTGACCAGCTGTTCTACACCTTTTCTGTCTTGTTTTATTTTCATTTTATTTTTTGTTGGTTTGCTTACAAAGTTCACCTACCTTGTGCTTCACACTCTTCTTCATTCCCATTGTGTTTCAAAAAACTATTTCTTCAATTACATCTAGTAATTGAAAAGCCTAACAGAAATGACAACATTTCAAACTTTAATTGTCCTATTTCTGTAGATAGAATCTCTCGAGAGAAAGGACAAATTCTCTGAACTCATTTCTGAGACCCATGGGAGGGAAGCTGCTGTTCCCTTGGGAGCTAAGAGACATGGCACAATGTTTTTTCCTAGTATTGCACTTTTCTTTTTATTTAATTTTTGGCTTATTTTGCTTTTAAGTAGTTAGGGGTTTTTTTTAGATGCTATCAAGTCTATTCCAACTCATTTGCTGTTGTTAGGTGTCACGGAGTCAAGTCTGACTCACAATGACCCTGCGAACTACAGATCTTATCATATCCTATTCTGTACCAACGTCACAACTGCTGGCACACTTGAGTCCATTTGAGCATTTACTGTGTCAGTCCTCCTAGCTTGGGAGATGGTCTTCCTCTCCTGCACTGTTCCCATCTTTCCAAACATAATGCCTTTTCCAACGAATATCCTCTCCTACCAACCTGTGCAAAGTATACGAGATGAAGTTTCATCATCCTTGCCTCCAAAAAGAACTGTGGCTGCACCTTCTCAAAACAAACAAATCAGCCACCGTCTGTTTGATTTTTGGCAACCCCATTCAGTATTCCTCTCCAATATAACAGTTCAAAACATCCTTTTTTTTTCTTCTGCTGTCTTTATTGTCCAGCATTCAGCAACATAGCAAATGACTGAAAAGATCACAGTCTGAATCAGGCACACCTTACTCCTCAAACTAACATCATTGCTCTTGAATGGTTCGGAGAGGTCCCTGACAGCAGATTTTCCTAGCGGAATAAGTTTTCAATGTGATTAGCAGAAAAGACTGGTTAATGTTAACTGACAATGTTATTTTTGTTTTCTTGATTATTTGACTTATCTTCTATAGTGGTTGCTTTCTACCGGATATAGGGAAAAAAAAAACAAAAACAAACCAACACCAAAGCAAAACCCCCAAAAAACCAAAACACAACAAAGCACAATTCAAAATCATTGTTGTCCACATAAAGCAATGGAATAGAATTGAGAATCCAGAAATGGACCCCGCTATCTATGGTCAACTGATATTTGATAAAGAAATAAAACCTACCAAATGGGGAAATGACAACCTCTTTAACAAATGGTTCTAGCAAAATTGGATGGCTTCCTGCAGAAAGTTGAAACAGCATGCAAATCTCACACTACAAACAAAAATCAATTCAAGATGGAGCAGAAACCTGGGAGTAGAGCCCCAAGCCATAAAGTTCATCAAAGACAAACTAGAATCAAGCTTAGATGGCCTAGTCTGTGGTATAAAGACACTGCCAAATACAGCCAGAAATGCTCAATCTAGAGAGGATAAAATTAATGAATGGCACTGTCTAAAGATTAATCCCCTGTGCACATCAAGAACTTTTTCCAGCAAAGTGAAAAGAAAACCTGCTGATTGGGAAAAAAAATAAAATTAAATTGGCAATAGCATTCTAGGAAATAGTCTCATATCAACAGTTTACAGAATCCTATAAGGTCTCCATAAGAAAATAAACTGAAAATGCTATTACAAAATGGGCAAAAGACATGCAAAGAATTTTCACAGAGGAAGATATTCAAATGGCAAACAGACACATGAAGAAATGCTCAAAATCACTGGCAATAAGAAAGACACGAACCAAAACTACAATGAGATACCAACTCACTCTAGTAGCAGTTGCAAAGTTTAATAGGACAGCAAGTAAGAAATGTTAGAGAGGATGGAGTGAGATAAGAACTCTCGTACACTGTTGGTGGGATTGTAAAAAGGTTCAACCACTCAGGAATGCAGTTTGGTGTTTCCTCAGAAAGCTGAACATAGAAAATCCGTATGACCCAGTTATTCCACTACTTGAAATATACTCCAGAAAATGAGAACTGAGGCACAAATGAAGACTTAAACACCAATGTTCATAGCAGTGTAATTCACCATTGCAATAACATAGGAACAGCCCAAATGTCCAACCACAATAGAATGGATTGAGAAACTATGGCACATTCACACAATGGAATTCTATGCAGCATTGATCTTGCAAATCATTACCTAACTTGGGAGGGACTGGAGAGCATTATGATAAGTGAACTAACTCAGTCCCATAAGGACAAATACTGTATAAAATCATTATTATAGAAAGAGTGTGAGGACCCAAGGGGGTGAGGAGGTGAGCAGACGGGTGAGGATAGGCAGGGAGTTGAGGGTAGATAATCATAGGTTTGCACAATTTAATGGGTGCAAGGGTGGTGTTGAAGAAAATGGACAAGGTCTGCTATGCCAAACAATACATAATAACTTTTTAAATAAACTGGTATTTTAAAAAATCTACACATCCCTCTGCTTCCAGCCTCTCCCA
>NW_006399838.1:12371415-12378038 GCF_000299155.1 Elephantulus edwardii | reverse complement strand
TCCTTTGCCATTCCCTATCACTCCTCCCTGAGAGAGACTTCACAATCAGGTGGGTTTTGATCTGCTGTTACTAAGGGCACCATGATTAGTTGTCAGTTCAAAGGCACCTAACAACAATAACTAATCTCTAGCCTACTTGACGTATGTTTCCAGAGTTCTCGTGTATATGGAGCAGCTGAAAATAATCGTGGCTTGGATCAGTCTCATCATAGTCCTCCATATTTTTGTTTTTAAATACTTCGAAAAGATCTTGTGAAACAGAGTCCTCCAAAGTAGTGCTGTTGGATTTCTTGACTTCTGATGGTTCATGCAAGTAATTTTTATTTGTTTTTTAAGAATTTAGTATTTTCTCCTTTCATCATGACATTGAGGGAGCTCTGGTGGCCTAGTCTTAAGGAGTTTCACTGCTAAGCAAAAAAACAGTTTGAACTTACCAATTTCTTTACGGGAGAAAGTTGGCAACCCATCCCATGAGATTTACAGCCTCTGAACTCATGCAGGAAATTAGCTGTGGGTGGATTCTCCCTGAGCAGCACACAAGAATATCACGATTTGTTTATTTTTTTAGTGGCCAGGATTTTCTTGGGCTTTTTTTTTTTAAATGTCCTGATGCATTGATCCTTTTGTCAGTATTTGAGATCTTTTTTCACTTTCAGCAAGCAAAGTTTTCTTATCTGCATAGTTCAGGTTGCTAATGAGCTACCTCTCGATGATGTGACATTTTTCTTCACATTGCCCAGTTTCTTGACTTGTTTGCTTACACATTTAAATTGAGTAGATAGAGTAAATTAATACAACCATGATGCATACCTTTCATGATTTTATAACATGTTATATCCTCTATTTATTCTGCAAATACTTATTCTTAATATGGGCTTTTCTCTCAGGTAAGTGCTCTGGAATTTGCATTTTTCCTTCCATTTTTATCTACTCAATAGAATATCCGTGTATGATCAATGTGTTATTGTTGTTGATTACTTTTGAGTCAAGCATAACTCCTAGCGACCCTATGAACAAAAGGCCTGAAGCCCCTCTGCAACTATGGACATTAATCAAAGTTCATAGCGTTTCTGAGGCTTGTTGTTTAAGAAGTGGATGCCACTCCTGCTTCCCACAGTTAAATATCATTCTTGTCTTCACTTGTATCCAAATCTATTTCATATCAGCTCTAATACCCTTTTGTTCCATATTCTCTGTTTATCCTGGTTACATTTCTGATCATTAGGTGTTGATATATTGCTAACACTGACTTTGAGTTATTTTCAGCTATATTTTCTTTTGTATGTGATTAATGATGATGATGAAAAATACACATTAATAAAAATAATCAAAGTGAACTAGCAAGCAAAGGTATATGTTTAATCTTAAACCGCAAAAGGACAAATGTAATTTATCAAAAGTTTATTAATTCATCAATTTTAACAGATAAAATATTTCTTTTCTAGTTGTTCAATGTAAAACACTCAAGCACAAAAGTATGGTAAATTCTGTAATGTATTAATTTACCAATTTTTCCTAGGTCCATTACACAATTGGAAACATAATTGTAAGGTTTGCAATGAAGTGATTAAAATAAGACTAAACATTATAAAAGTTTGTGCCTGGAATATATAGCTTGCTTAGAGTGAAAATAATCTCGCCCCCAAAAAATATAAAAGCAAAACCAAAAACCAAATGCTTGATAAAAGTGATCAAATTCATTGTTATGATATTTGGGGAATAATTTTGATATTATAATTTATCTATTTCTTATTTGTAAATCCTTATTTCATATACCATCCTGCCCTTTAAGTCTTTGCCTTCAATAAATTCTAATCTTTTGAACATATATATTTGATTATTATAAGGATTACTTTCCTACTGTTATTGCTAATCTTATGTTTTTGTTCTTGTTAAGAGCCACTGAGTCAACTATGACTCACATTAACCCTATGAATAACAAATCTGAACCTTGCCATATCCTATGCTTTCTTACAATCCATTACATTGTAACCCTATGAATAACAAATCTGAACCTTGCCGTATCCTATGCTTTCTTACAATCCATTACATTGAGAGTCTTCTCTCTTCCCCAGATTCTCTACTTTCCCAAAATGGTGATTCTTCCCAAGAACTGACCTCTCCTGCTAAAATGCCCTAAGTATCTGAGATGAAGTTTCACCATCCTTGCCTCTAAGGAACACCTTACTTGCACTTCCTACAAAACACATTTATTTTGGTTTTCAGTAGTCCATGGTATATTAAATACTCTTCACCATCACCAAAATTCAAAGGCCTAAACACGTCTTTGTTTTTAATTAATTTTAATGAAAGTTTAGAGAGACTTAGGGTTTCCAATAATTCATTCTTTTACTTTTCTCCCTGCCCACCTCCTCCCCCAAATTCATTTTTCTTCTTTATGAGTAAAAGAAAAACTATTTCATTGCTATGCAATCCCTCCCCTGAAGTCCACTGCACTGTGCAGCCTTCATTCTGGACTCCTGTCATGACAATAATACCTAAACATATATCCCTTTTAAACAGTTCTCTCTCTCATCTGTTTCCATGCAGTATACATCATTCCTCCTCTCCACCTCTGTCTTCCCTCAACCCCAATGTCAGTCCTGTTTTATAATAATGGTCCTATGCAATATTTGTCCTTTTGTGATTGAGATATTTCACTCAGCATAATGTCCTCTAGAGTCATCCACTTAGCATAAATTTTCATGAGTTCCTTGTTTTTCAGTGCTGCATAGTATTCCATTGTGTGAATATACCAGATCTGCTCTATCCATTCGTGTGTTGATGGGCACTTGCGTTGTTTCCAGCTCTTTGCTATTGTGAACAAAGCCACAATAAACATGGGTGTACATATATCTGCTTGGGTGGAGGTTATGGTTTCTTTAGGGTAAATTCCTCAAGTGGAATTGCTGGCTCAAATGGTAAATACTTCTTTGGTCTTCTTTTTTCATTGTCAAAATTTCAGAAATATACCAAGCAACTGAAAATGCCAAAATGCCACAGCTAGGATCAGGTACATCTTTTACTATTTTATGCTATATTTAGAGAAATGCTCATTAACAACCTGAGATATGTATACAGAACTTTATTTTTTATTTTTAACTGAAAAGAGGAAGACTTAATCTTATAGGCCTTAATATAATAGACTTAACATTATTGTGTTGCAAGTTGAGCTAACAGAGTGAGTTTTATTGCAGGTTCAATGAATGACTGATATTAATTATACATTTTCTACAAGTTTCTATTGGACAAATAAGCCTGGTGCTTTTGTGTGTCTGAGGTCTTGTGAGAGAGAGAGAGAGAGAGAGAGAGAGAGAGAGAGATTGTCCATTCTATACAAACTGTCTACTGTGACACCTTCTAGAGTGTTAAGCAATGGCAGTTAGACACCATGAAACTCTCTTGGTATCAGAATTTTTGTTGTGGATTTTAAGGTTCATATTGTCTGTTATTTCTTTGGATGAGTTGTTTCTATGAGCCTTGCTATTTCTAATTTCTTCTTTGTTTCAGGTATGGAGACACAATGAATTGGAAGCGCAGTTACAGAAATTAGTTAAGGACTGACTGTCATTTGCAACTATTTGTGAGGGCCAGAAGATTATGTATCCACGTGGTTCTTCACAATATTTTGAAACTTTCATCACTTATCACTAAATTCTAGGAAGATCCCTGTCTTTGTGAGTTATGTCCTACAAGAATATGATCCTAAGACCCCAAGTGCTCATTCCATCAGGGAGATGATTTAGCAATGAAACACTAAAAAATGTAGCCCCTTTTGACTCTATTATTAATTTGTCTGTAAAATAATTCATTATTTGTATAATTTTAAGTCTTTTTTCTTCATCTTTCTCTTAGAATATGAGCTATGTCATAAGCATACAATAATCTATCAAAGTTAAGCAACGTTTATTCTGTTGCTTATAAATCAGAAATCTCCTCTCACGCAAACTAAAGAATATTTATCAGGAACTTTGAAAGGTGGCTAGTTTAAAGGGGTTGTCAATCAAAGGTAGAAAAAGACATTTGGGAAAAAAAGTGTCCATTTTTTGAGAAACTAGATGCATATAATCTAAAATAAGAACTAGTGAATTATAATAAATCTGATTCCTATAAAAATACTGAGGAGAAAAGGATTTTGCTTATAATTGAGGTCTCTCAGCTCTATTCAACTCTATCCTCCTGAAAGTACCAACAAACATTTCCTGAGATATAACTTGAGAATATATTATTGAGAAGTCGTACCATTTCACATAATATTAGATATTTACACCAGAAATTATATCAGGATTCCTGTAAGATTGAAGACTTTTGGGACTGCAGAAGCAAGGTGGCAGTTAAAACAGGAAAAGCAAATATTCATGGGTTGCTAAAAAGAATGTGTCCTAAACTCTTAATTATGTCTTTTATAAATAACTGACTCTCATATATCTATGTGATTATTTTTGGCATGTGTAATAAGATTAGCCTGACACATAATCATCTGATATGTAACATAAGAAACACTATCGTCTTATGTCATTCTTGTGTGTGTGTGTGTGTGTTTTATGATGAAATTGTTTAGCCTGACACATAATCATCTGATATGTAACATAAGAAACACTATCGTCTTATGTCATTCTCACAATTAATTATGCATTCATTATCACAATTAGTTCTGCATTCATTATTGTAGTCACAACAGTCATCTCATTGAAATCTTCATTTTTTTAAAAAATATTCCTCTCCCGGCTCAATATGTCTTTTTCATAGACTAGCCCTTTCTGACAATGTGTTCAAAGGATGTGAAATAGACATCAACAGCTATGCTTAATTATTAACAGAATTTTGAAAGGCAATTTGAAAAACAACCCCAAACCCCAAATTACATTTTTTTTTCTGGATTTTATTGAGTGTCAAAGTTAAAGGTCCATATTAAAATAACTTTAACTTTAAAGTACTCTAATTTGACTTGCTGTATTAAGGCATTATTGTCTCTCTCTGAAAACTCTATGAATTTGGAGAAATGATGAAAGTTAGACCAGTATTCATTTCTTTCATTCATAGGGTCACTAGGAGTTGTCTACGACTTGATGGCACTTAAGCAAACAAACAAAAAAAACAATAATGACACTTAAACTGGATGAATATTGAATCAACGTTTTGTTATATTTTCATTGACTAAAAACAAAACCAAATATTAAAAGAGTGAGATCTATGTGGGGACTGTCATATCTGATCTTTATCAACTTCACAGGGGAGAAAACCAATTCTTAGGAGGTCAGATATGTTCCACACTCCTATCCATCCTTCAACTATATCAATACCAATCCCACTGCTTTCCTGGGTCCAAAATTCAGTGTGACAGTTCACAGACCACCCAGAGTCATATTGAGGAAACAAAAAGATAATAATTCAGATTAATAACAGAATGCAGTCAAGACAGCTCCAGAAGTGAGCGCCAGCACCTCAGCCTTGAGCCTCATGGCTCTAAATGTTCTCGAGTTCTGAGTCCTGCCAATATTGACATCCCTCCTCAATTTTCCGACAAAGTTCTTAATCTTTCCAGTATTGTCTTCCCACACTACCTGTTCAACAAAGTTCTCAATCTTGCCAATATTGGCTTACCCCTCTCCTCATCCTCACCCCTCAGTCCCAGCAAAGTCCTATCTCATGTCAATTTTCCAGTTCAGCCATGGCTGTTGCTGTCCAAAATGTGTCCTATATTTTCCACCTCCTCTTCATTCGGGTGGAGAAAGTCTCCTTCCTCTTCTCTGGTGAGGATAGACTCTAGGTATCTAAGGTTTATAATTCAAAATTGTCTTTCCTAGCCAAAAGACTAAATGTTTGTTTTTGCTAAAGTTAATATTGTATTAAGGAGAAAGGATTAGGATGGCATAAAAGACTCACCCTTTATAAGCTCATGGAACCTCAGAGTCAGGTGTTTCTTTTCCTTTGGAAAAGCTTGCTCTGCTGGGGCATAGCTTCCTGCTGCTTACCAGTCTCTACACCCCCAGCGTGCATCACCATGGGCAGTGTCTGTGTCACAAGTGACAGTCTACAGGAGCCTGGCCCATTGCTCACCCAAACCAGCCTGCACACCTACCGTCAAGTGAGTCATTCCCCTGAGGGTCTAAGTCTATGGAAGACTTTCTGGTGAATCTGTACCCAAGGGCCACAGAGGAATTTGGCAACTGAGCCATGCATGGAGCTGTTCATATTAGAAATGATGAATGCATGGAGCTGGGTAAGCATCAAGGACTATGTTGGCTTGAGTCTTCTCATGAAATCTGCTATTAATCCTAGCAGGAGAGATTATTAAGACACAGAAATCCCTAAGGCATTGCCATCCTCAAAATTACCAGCAATCGGAGAAACACACACAGACGACAAAATTTGTACTGACAGATGAATATTGGATGAACACCAATGCTTTGGAATCAAGAATGAAGACCAGAGGTAGATTTGGAAATTGGAATACGTCCTGAAATTTGCTCTAGGATTGCTTTATGTGTTATACATATTTGACCTCTAAACTCACTTAGTGAATATTAAGAAATCCTTGAAATTGTGTGCAGGGAGAGAAGTGCGGCAATGAATGAATGGAAATCCAAAATCTCTGTAAATGTTTATTAAAATGAATAAAA
>NW_006399838.1:12365981-12371315 GCF_000299155.1 Elephantulus edwardii | reverse complement strand
AGTAGCTTTGGTTTGGCTGTCCAAATCATACAAAAGTACTCTTAGAACAGAACTGGTCAGTGGAAAGCATGGAAACCAATCTTCTTAAGAAGAAAATATTTCCAAAGATGCATACTTTCTCTTAAAAAAATACACAGAATGTGTCACCATCAAGGATTTAAAGGCCAAAAAACAGTTATAAGAGCAGATTGAGATTCTAGAAACAGAACTAGAGATGAAGTTTACCAGCAAGATAAAGACTGTGGACAGAGAACGGTGAAAAGGAGAAGGGAGTAAGATCAACAGGATAAAAATTAAGCTACAATGAAGATTTTTCCAAAACTAGTCCAATTTTGTGAGAAACTCTAGAACGTATTCATTTCACCAAAATTATACTTTGGAGGGCTGAAAGAGCTAAGCTTTTATACTAAGACCATGTTTAATTACTAAAGACATATTACTCATAGCACTTGGGTGATATTAATTCTCTAAGACCAAGTTTAATCACTAGATATATATTATTCTTAGCATCGGGTGATATAATTCTCTATATTTGAAGAAAATGTTTGAGAAAGTGACAGCTAAGGAGATAGTAGTTACAACATGAAGGATTTCCTTAAAGGATGATTTGGACAGTCCGTAGAGCATCATGAATGTATTAATATAATTTGACTTAAGGTAAACAAGGATGTGTGTGTGTGTGTGTGTGTGTGTGTGTGTGTGTGTGTGTGTGTGTTTTATGATGAAATTGTCCAGTAATTTCTACAAACGAGAATAAATACAGATCTCTTCCAGTCAGTTGGCCAGGTAGCTGTTCTCCATATTTCTTGGCACAACCTGGTGAGCACGTCCAGGATAGTGTCTATTAGTTGAGATATATCACTTGGCATGCTGTCAATTCCTGGGGGCCTTGTTTTTTCCCCAAGTCCTTCAGAGCAGCTTGAACTCCCTCCTTCATCATCATTGCTTCTTGGTCATGTGTTGTTTCATAAATTTTTCTGTGTCAGTCAACTCTTTTTGGTGTGATGATTCTGTGTTCTTTTTCCATCTTCCTTTGATACTTCCTGGGTCATCCAACATTCTTCCCACAACATTCTTGAATTTGTTCTTCAAGTCGTTCAGCTTAAGTAATACTAAGTGAGTTTTTCCCTTTTGATTTTCCAACTCCAGCTCTTTGTACATTTCGTTATAATACTTTGCTTTGCCTTCCTGTGCTACCTTTGGAAATCTTCTGGTTAGCCCCTTAACATCTTGATTTTTTCCCTTTGCTTTGCCTTCTCAATGTTCTAGTGCAACATTCAGAGTCTCTTCTGACATCAGTCTTGGTCTTTCTTCTTCTTCTGTCTTTGCAATGACCTTTTATATTTATCATGGGTAATATTCTTGATATTGTCCCACAGCTCACCGGATTTTCTCTCATTAGTATTCAAGGGCTCTAATCTGTTCCTGAGATGGTCTTTAAATTCAGGATGGATACATTCAAGGTCAAACTTTGATTCTCGTGGATATAATTTGATTTTACTGACTCTGAAAAGGTTCAGCTGTCAGTCAATCCCAACTTAACTGCACATAATAACCTCAGACAAAAGATAGTCTTATGAATTAAATACTGTGCCACTCCTTCTCAAAATGTGTGTTTTAAATTCTAACCCTTACAGTTGTAGCTATACTCTCCCTTTTGGGGGTGGATTATCTTTGTTATGTTAATGAGACCATAGCAGTATAGAATGTGTTTTAAATCAATGTCCCTTGAGATTAAGGAGAAAGAATTTTTTAAAAAAACAAGTGAATAAGCAGAAATGAGGTAAAAGAGTCGTCAAGTCACATGAACATTGCCCAGCTGTAGAATTTAAAGTTTGTTCTTAATAATAAAAATAGCAAAGATGAATTAAAACATTCCTTTTCCTAGATACCAAGGGTAAATTTAGATTTTTATTTCCTGATCTTACTCTTCAAGCAACTCTGAATGATTCTCGATCTACATAAAAATTCAATTTTTGCGTGTAATCTGATTCAGTTAGCAAGAGTCAGTCTGTGGCTTGACTTTACAGAATAGAAGGTAAATGATTTTTTTAAAACATTTCATAAGTTCTGAAAGGACCTGGATATAACAATTTTGGTTAGTTGTTATTTCCTTGATTTCCCAAAGTTGAAATAATATCAGATCCTATGAATTTATGTCACAGATTTAAAACTACTCCATACCTTTCTCAGAATCACTGAATTAGACTTTCTAGGAGATAAGTCTACATATGTCTGTGTAACATTTTTTCAGGTGTTTGTAACATGTGTTGTTGTTATTATGTATTGCCAAGTCACACGTGACTTCATAACTGACTCGGGGGATTTTTAGAGGCAATAAAACACACAGGAGAAGACAGTCCTGCTTTCTCTCACAGAGTAGCTGGAGATTTGAACAGTATTTTGGTTAGTAGTAGAACTTCTTGCCACTGTACCACAGAAATATTTTTTAATAGAGATACACTTTGAGTTTCTGCTTAATTGCAGGGTGGCAAAGAAGAGTTTTTAAGTTATGAATTTCAGCTTCTGTATAAGATTACCTGAAACACCACTCATAATAGCATATTCTCAATTAAAATACACACATATATAAACAAAAATACATACCTACCTATTCATTAGCATCTATTACTCCATCTGATTAATAGGTTACCAAATGAGTATAGGCACAAGAATTATGTTTTTACACATTGATTAATCTTTTCGATTCTATGTACATTTAATTCACATTAGTATTAATTTAAAAATTATGAACAAAGTAACATTTATTGATGTCGAGTCTGAATCAACTCTGGGTTGACCCTCCAGAGGGTTTTCAGAGGTTCTGAATATCTCAGGAAAAAATTGTCCATATTTCCTCCTTTGAGTAACTGATGAATTTGAATCACTTACCTTGGGGTTTTTACTGCAACTCTTACATCATCCAGGAAACCAGAGCTACCTGTATGTTTAATATAATTTAGAAATCTTTAAGCCATCCCAAAGAGTAGTGTTTTAATTGAAACTGAAAAAGCATGTATAACTTTATAACTAAATATAATTTAAAAGAGACGAGAGACAAAGTTAGGTGGATTAAATGAGCTAGTGAGTAAGGAATATGATGCCAACCCAAAAGCACAAGGTTCGAATCCACCAGCTCCTCTACTGGAGAAACATAACCAATATCTTCTCATGTGATTTGAATGTTCCAAAAAGTCACTGGAGGGTCAATTATGAATTAGCTCTTACTTGACAGCACATAACAACACACACACCAAAAAGAGTTGACTGACACAGAAAAATTTATGAAATAACACATGACCAAGAAGCAATGATGATGAAGGAGGGAGTTCAAGCTGCTCTGAAGGACTTGGGGAAAAAACAAGGCCCCAGGAATTGACAGCATGCCAAGTGATATATCTCAACTAATAGATACTATCCTGGACGTGCTCACCAGGTTGTGCCAAGAAATATGGAGAACAGCTACCTGGCCAACTGACTGGAAGAGATCTGTATTTATTCTCGTTTGTAGAAATTACTGGACAATTTCATCATAAAACACACACACACACACACACACACACACACACACACAAATAGAGTATTTTAGTCCTTATTGAGATTGTACACAGATTTAGTTTGCTTGGCTCCACAGTCAACAATCTTGGCACCATCAGCCAGGAAATTAAAAGGCGCATTGCCGCAATGGTGTCTCTCTGGAGACTAAGCTACGTCTGATACAGGCTATGGTCTTTGCAATCACTTGTTATGCATCAGAGAGTTGGACAATGACCAAGGAGGATAGAAGGAGAATTGATGCCTTTGAGCTGTGGTGCTGGAGAACAGTATTGAGAATACCATGGACTGCTAGGAAAACAAACATATTTGTCCTGGAAAGGGTTAAACCAGGTGTTCCTTGGAGGCAAGGATTCTGAGGCTCCATCTAACATACTTTGGACATGTTGTCAGGAGAGACCGGTCCTTGGAGAAGGACATCATACTTGGGAGGGTGGAGGGACAGCACAGGAAAGGAAGGCCCTCTATGAGGTGGATTGATTCATTGACTGGGATAATTGGGATGGGAGTGTCAGAGACAGTGCAATTGGCCCAGGACAGAGCATAGTTTAGGGCTGTTGTACATAGGGTTGCTATGAGTCGCAAGGGACTCGACAGGCACATAACAACAACAACAAACACAATATGAACCATTTTGCCTTCATAAAATGTCAATTCTTTGTTTTTGCTGCTAGACACTGTTAAGTAGATTATGACTCATAGTGATCTCATGAACAGAAGTTCTGAAACTTGTCCTCTGTTGCTGCACTAGTCTCATGATCTCCAACATGTTCAAAGTCAATGTGCCAATCTATCTTAAAGGTCTTCTTCCCTCTTACTCTCCACCTTTCCCAGTAATGTTGGATTTTTTCCTAGGATTGGCTTGGATAGGACTATCTTGAAATGTAGTATTGTGAGAAACAGGGTAATATCCATATGCATCCAAGGAAGACCTGTTAATATCAGTATCATTCAAATTTATGAAACAATCACTAAAATTTATGCACCAACCAGCCAAAGAGGAGAAAATAGATGATTTCTACCAACTGTTTCAGTCAGAAATCTATCAAATATCTAACCAAGCTGCATTAATAATAATGGGTGACTGGAATGCAAAAGTTGGGAACTAGGAAGAAGGATTAGTAGTTGGAAAATATGGACTTGGTACAGAAAAGAGGCTGGAGATAGAATTCTGCACCAATAATGATTTATTTATAGCAACTAGATTTGTAAGAAAAACAGACTATACACATGAATTTCACATGATGGGATCAGATTGATTACATCTGTGGAAAGAATCTTTGGAGAAGTTCTATATCAGCAGTAAAAACTAGGCCAAGTGCTGATTGTGGAACAGACTATCAACTCCTCAAATGCAAATTCCAATTCAAGCCACGAAGGTTAAATCATATCCACAGAAATAAAAATTTGATCTTGAGTCTATCCCTCCTGAATTTTTAAAAAAAAAAAAAGAAAAAAGAAAAAAAAACAACTCAGGGATTTCAAAGGGCAGCACAGGAAGACAAAGCAAAATACTATAATTAAATGTGCAAGGAACTGGAGTCAGAAAATCAAAAGGGCCAAACTTGCTCAGAATTTCTTAAGCTGAAGAAACTGAAGAAGAAATTCAAGCTGTGAGTTGCAATGCTTAAGGATGCAATGGTCAGAATATTGAATGATACAGGAAGCATTAAAAGAAAGTGGAAGGAGTATATGCAGTCATTGAACCAAAAAAAAAATGGCTGACACAGAAGAATTTAGAAACCACATATAATCAAGAAGTAATGGTGATGAAGGAGG
>NW_006399838.1:12361138-12365171 GCF_000299155.1 Elephantulus edwardii | reverse complement strand
CCTTGCTCTGTTCTGACTACTGCCTCTTGGTATAAGTATAGGTTTCGCAGTAGCACAATCAAATGTTCTGGGATTCCCTTGCTTCCCAGAGTCAGCCATAACTTGTGGTCCACACAGTCAAAAGCTTTTGCAAAGTCAATGAAGTGCAGATAGACATTCCTCTGGAATTCTCTGCTTTCTGCCAAGATCCATCTAACATTAGCTATAATATCCCTAGTACCACGACCTCTTCTAAATTCAGCCTGTACATCTGGCAGTTCTCTGTTGACATATTGTTCCAGTTGTTTTTAGATACTCTTCAGCAGAATCTTGCTTGCATGTGATATTAATGATATTGTTCGATAATTGTCCACTCTGTTCGGTCCCCTTTCTTTGGAATGGGAGCAGGGGTAGGAATATATAAATATGTGAATAGGGTGTGTTAGGTTATCCACATGGTGACTGCTCTAGTAATGTCTGTCCTGCAAAGCTATTCTAATAAAACTGCCTACATCATCTCACCCTTCTCTAACTCTCTCTGCAGTTTGAACTTTGAAGCTGACCCTCATGAAAGTCCTAGAAGCCAAGTAATAAAAAAGGATTCTCTCCTTCTCCTTCATCACTGAATCTTAATTAACTACCCAAAGTCAGTAGAAGACTCTAACCCTTTCACTAGTAATATTTTAATTTAGTGGAAAGGAATAATCACTGCATTAACTTTTAATATTTCAGGCTTAGTTTCTATAGAAAATTACATTATCAGAACTAACACAAAACGCAAATAATATTTTCTTTATTTTGCTTCATTCTTCTTTTGATGTTTTATGGCTTCAAAGGATATTACTCAGTTGTTCAGTTAATCTAAACTTGATAGCATATCTTCTGTTTTTGTTGTTGTTATGACTTATCAAAGGACAAAGATTGGGAGAGTAAGTTTGATTGTAAATGTAATTATTATTGAAATGGTACATGTATAATTTTTTCTTGTACTTATACTTTGATATATCCGCATAGTACTTAAAGTTACATATGATAGAGAAGAGTGATGTTCTTTGTAGTGCAAATGGATAACGGTTTTAATACTAGTTCAATAGATGGTGGCTTTTTGCTACCCATAGTCTCCTTTTGTTGACAAACTATTTTCTTCTGAAAGATCCAAATCTTGAAACTATTATGCATTAGTTATAGTCAACATGAATGGGAAGCAATTCAACTGGCAATAAAATACAATAGAAGAACATAAGACAATACTCACTGTTATACAACGTTATTTTATTCCATTTGATTTGCCTGCAATTTTAAATTGATTGTCTCATTTCATTCCTACTAAAATCTATCTCTACACACACACACGCACATAGTGATTTGGAAATATTAGATACATTTTCAGTAGCTGTGCTGAAAGTATAACTACATCAGATCCTTAGTATATTCTTTTAATATTAAATTCTAAGGGTCCTTGAATAGCACAAAAGATTATCTTGACAACTAACTGAAGGATAGATGATTTGCATCCTCCCAAAGATATCTCAGAAGATAGACATAGCAATCTGCTCTCAAAAAATCACAGCCTTTGTGTGAATGTACCATCATTTCTTATTCCATTTGTTTCTGGTTGGACATCTGTGCTGTTTTCATGTTCTTGCAATGGTGAATAATGTTGCTGTCAACATTGGTGTACAAGTCTCCATTTGTGCCTCAGTTCTCATTTTCTCAGGGTGTATTCCAAGTAATGGAATAGCTGAGTTATATAGAATTTCTATGTTCAGCTTTTTTGGGGAAGCACCAAACTACCTTCCAGAATGCTTGTACCATTTTACAGTTCCACCAACAATGTATAAGATTCCTTTCTTGCCACATTCTTTCCAACATTTATTACTTGCTGCCCTGTTAAACTTTGCCACTGTTATTATAGTGAGATAGTACTTCATGTTGTTTTTTATTTGCATCCCTCTTATTGCCAGTGATTTCAAGCATCTCTTCATCTGTATGTTTGACATTTGAATATCTTCCTCTGTGAAAATTCTTTCCATGTCTTTTGCCCATTTTGTTATTGGGTTATCAGTCTTTTTCCTGTGGGGGCCCAGGTGTATTCTGTAGACTTTCATTATGAGACTCTTGTCTGAGGTGATATTACCAAATGTTTGTTCCCAGTCGGTATTTTTACCCTGTTGAAAAGAGTTTTTGTACATTCACACAATAGAATACTATGTAGCACGCAGGAGTAATGACTTTGTAGATTATTACTTAACTTTGGAAGGTCTACAGAGCATTATGCTGAGTGAACTAATTCAATCTCACAAGTACAAATATTGTATAAAACCATTATTGTAGAATGACTATAAGGACCCAAGGGAGGTGGAGGAGAAGCAGAGGGATGAAGAGGTACAGGGGGAGGGAGTGAAGCAGTGCTTGCAGAATTTGATGGGTGGAGGAGTGAGGGAAATTGGAAGAATCTGTCCTGGAAAACACTATATCCAAATTTTGTAAATTAATTAGTACAATTAAAAAAAAAGAAAAAAAATAGCCTTGAAAATCCTTTGAAAAGCAGAATCAACTACAACTTCTTGGTATACTCTAAATTCTAAAAACCTATGTGACCGCAGCAAATATATAATAGTGACACTACAATTTTGTAGAATTTAAAATATATGTTAATTCTTTTACTTTTTAAAATTTGTCCTTCCTTATTCCTTATTTTTCCCATTGTAACAAACGTAAAGGATATCTTTGTTCCTAGTAATATTTATAAGATATCTTTAAACATCTTGCTACTTTCTGCAAAGCTAGACTGTTCTTGATTGCTGGGTGCCATAATCCAGCCAGTAACTGTTTCAGCATCATTTAGCTTGGAAAGCATTTCTTCCTTTCTTTCCTTTTTTCCCCTTTTGAGATTGTACAAAACACAGAATTTATAAATTCATTTTGCAGAATGATGTGTTCATGGAGATACCAATTTGCCTTACTTACATTTAATTTACATCCAGCACAGGAACCTGGGGCCATGCATTTGATATTTTCTTTAGGTCAAGGAATAAGTTTCTAGTGATCGTTTTAAAAGTTTATTAGTATGCACATAAATAATACGTTTTGTACACATACTAATATGTCAGGGAAGATTTACTAAATAGAATGTCTGTATTCCGTTTCAAAATACAATCTGCTTTAACAATTTTTAGTCAGCTATTTATATTTATACTTATTGTTTACATATAAGGAGAGGGATCATAATAAAGATTTATTTTACAGTAATTATGAAATTTAAATACAAGTCCCAAAGACCTTCCTATAGGAATCTTACCCTTTCACCATGGTCTGCCCCTGACCCATTACCATTTTGAATTATTGGGTCATTCAATAAATAGGGTAAAGCCTTGAAACTTGACACCAATTCATAATAATGACTTCCATTGCATCTTGGATTTCACTTAAATTGATATTTTCTTAGTACTGACATTACTCTATAAAGCATACTGGCTGAGATGTTGAATTTTCAAGTAGGTCATATTTCATCCGCATCTGTTTCAGATTTTCTATCATAATTGGCAAATGAAGAGCAAAGAGCAGGTTCAGTAAATTGAACAAACTAATTAAAAAGCAAGCACAGAGTTGGTTTTTCACTTTTATGTGAAATTACCAGATTCTTTTAAAAAGTACAACTCTTTTGAATGAGAACATGAAAATATGACAAGAGATTGTTCCAAATTAGAATATGATGTCTGATTTTAATTTTCTTTGACTATTTGGAGGATCGTCTTAAGGGAAATCTCACTCTTAAGAAGAATGTTTCATAACCAAAAGTTATTATAAACTCCATGGAGATGACTTATTTAAAAAGGAGGAATACTCCTTTACAATAGATACATGTTGTTGTTGTTGTTGTTATGCGTCGTCGAGTCGTTTCCGACTCATAGCGACCCTATGCACAACAGCCCTAAACCCTGCTCTATCCTGCGCCAACCACACTGCCTCTGACACACCCATCCCGATTACCCCAGTCACTGAATCAATCCATCTCATAAAGGGTCTTCCCCTCCTGCGCTGTCCCTCCACC
>NW_006399838.1:12357547-12359205 GCF_000299155.1 Elephantulus edwardii | reverse complement strand
TATACATAATAAGTATAGCTTCTATATAATAATTGTCATGATGATGCATTTCTTCAACTTATTGAAAGCACACTGTGAAACTGAGTAGTTCCTCAGGAAATATTTCTTAAAAATTGATAGAATGAAAGACTCTGAATCAATTCCTGCTCTGTTTATACAGGAACTGATTGTTCACTGGTTTACTTGGAAGGATTGCATTTTGTCGTGATATGTATCTATTCTAGAGGTGTAATCCTCAATACTCAATAAGCTTTCATATATATCCATGTTCTCTTTAAGATGTTGTTATCAGCAAATAAATAAATAAGTATATATGTGTGGGTGTATGGAATTCTTGTGGCTTAAAGAGTTAAGAGTTGTGGTCCTACCTCAAAGGGACCTCTCTATAGGTTTAAATCCACTGAGTTCTAGAAGGAAGCTGTAAGTATTAATATGAAGACACTATTCATCCTTCTCATTTAGAGTGATTTTTGTATTAGAACCTGTCTAGAGAGCAGAAAACAGCACATGGCGGCACAGAGCCATGAGTATATCTCTAATGGGCCAGAGAGAGTGAAAACAGCACAGCCCCTCACAGCCCCAGAACAGAAAGCAGATAAAGAGTCCATATACAAACTCTTTGATGCCTCTAGAAACACAACAGCAGCAAGAGGTTTATTTATTCCTTGTTGACTCACAGATTCAAACTTGTGGTTCTGAGAACTGAGTTTATCAGGGAAGTAAACTGGAGAGTGGAGGAGGCAAAAAAAAAACAAAAAAACTCAATGCAAATCTAAGTTTTAACCCAACAGTCTCAAGGCACCCTTTCTCAATTAGCCCAGGTCCAAGTTTCAGTTTAGCAGCCAAATACAAATCTGAAAAGCAAGGTTTGCCTCAGAGCAGTTATTAAGTCACCTTCTCCTTGATTATCCAGCAAGCACAGCAAAACCTTTAAAGGTGGCCTTTATCTCAGGCTCCTCGGTTACACTTTGCTACAGTTTTTCCATAACACCATCCCAGTCTCTTCACCACCATCACCACAGTCTCACCTTCACCAGGGTCTTGCTCCAGTCCCGCAAGTCTTACTCACTGCGAGTTGAACTTCTCAGGGTGGGAAGCACTCTTTTCCTTATCCTAATCCCATAGCTGTTGATGATTTGCAAGACCATATGTGTGCAATTAAGGTAACCGGAGAGCAGAGGGAGCTAAGGTAATGGCTTAAAAAGGCCAACTGTAGGCTAACACCGTAGCACCACTGTTTCCTTCCTTCCTTCCTTCCTTCCTTCCTTCCTTCCTTCCTTCCCTTCCCTTCTTTCTTTTTTCTTTTCTTTTCTTTTTTCCCTATTTTTTGGTTAGAAGCATTGTATTACATACTACTACTTCACCAGAGCTCTTCGGAATTATTCAGTCTCATGCTAATAGAAGATGTTTTAACTCTTCTTCTGAAAACCATCCAGAGCTTTCTCAGAATGACAGTAGCAATTGTTAGCACACTGGCAACATTTCCCACCACTGTACATGTTTAGTACATTATACAAATAATCTTCCGACTTTGACATAACTAGAGAAGGTTTATAATATTATCATAGATGATGTATGCATCATCTGAGATGCTGGGCTGTATGAGGAGGAATGTGGCATCAGGATTGGTGGAAGAATCATCAACAACCTGTGTTATG
>NW_006399838.1:12337330-12356433 GCF_000299155.1 Elephantulus edwardii | reverse complement strand
CATAATGACAGAATTCTTTCTTTCAACCAATTATATGGCATTGGATATAGGAACAGTGAGCTTGAATATATGTGGGAATAACTCTTAAACTATGAGAGACTTTTACTTCATTGTAGGATAACTCAAAAGTTTGGAGATCCAATTAAATAATGCAGACATTTTAGTAGACACATTTATGTTTCACAGCACAAAACCTCTTCTTAATTACTTGCCCCCTCACTTTTCATACAAACATTTTTCTTTCCAGAAAAATACTGTTGTGTTGTTGTTACTTTTTGAAAAGATTTGACAAAGATTCCTGTCTCTTGAACAGAATTTAAAAATAACATGTATTTCTAATTAATAAGAACATAGCTATTGGCGTCCTTTTTTATATGGTGTTTTCCTTCTCGAAACATCTCCACTGTTCTATTTTTTTTTTATCAACAAATATGTATTAAAAATTACTTTCAGAAAGAATACAGTACTGAATAACAAATGCTATAATCTATCATAAATGAACTGAGATTTTAAGTGGTAGAATATTGGAAAGTACAAAATAGCTGTATGTCTTCATAGTTAAGTGGCTAAATAGTATAATTATTATAAATGATGTTTAATAAAAATCTATATCTCTGCAGGGAACTATTTATTTCTAACTTATGTTGCTGTTTCAGTATAAAACAAATACATCATACATTAAGCTCTAAATATATTGATATGTAAAACTGAGTTACTCTTTATAATATTGAGTTTACACTTAATATTTTTGTTGTTTTATTCTTTTCCAAACTGTTTAACACTAGCAGACAAACGCAGACAATACCAATGAAACTACTGGGATTGATGCCTCTTCATAACTACAAGGCATGGTTCATTACAGATAGGTAATTATAATCAGAGAACACAAGCATTTTCCGAAAAGCTAAGCATAGTTAATTACATTTTACAATTGCTTGCATTATGTCGGTGTAATGGTACAGCAAAAGCAGAGTTCCCCAGTAGTACTCAGAAATAGTAATTTGAAACCCAGAGATGGAAACATTTTAAAATATCCATAACAAAAACTAAAAAAAAAAAAACCAAAAAACTCTTTAAGCATGAGAAGTCTATTATCATTCACTTACAACTTTACATCTTGGTGCAAAACCTTTGCTTAAACTCAGTAGGCTCAAAAACAGAACAAATTTGTGATGATGGGAATTTCTAAAGAAAAACTGATAAAGAAAAAAACCTTGAATCAGTTAATCCAGTTGCAAATGGCAATATTTATTCTGAATTGCTGGAACCTGGGTATGAATATAATCCTGGTGTTCTTACAAAAGAAATTCATGAGTATTTTATGATTCCATTCTATTATCACCTATTAAATAGATGTTGAACAGTGTTGTGTGAACAATTGAGAGTCTCTGTGGAAAAAATAATATTTATAATTATTTCCAGTTATCATTTAAAACTTCGAGAGTAATAGTTTCAAATTGGAAAAATGATTTGATGATGAAAAAGAATAATGATAAAAAGTATTGACAACCGTTATTTGATGGTTCACACACTGAATGAAGGAATTTAGTAAACACTATCTTATACTTTTAAGAATGTAATTCTTAAAAAATAATTATGTACAGTTAGCTCTTAGAGAAATGAACTTTTTTATAGTGCAGTGATCTGGTGACATAGTCCATACTCTACTGTGCTGCTAAACAGTATCCACCTGTGTGTATCCTCCAGTGACAAAGTGTGAACAAGGTGTTCAAACTTCTCCTCTAACAGTTACAGACTCAGACACATAATAAATCGGCACTCTGACTCAGATCCATTTGATGGCATTGAGTTTGATTTTTGAGGAGGAAAAGAGAGGTTGATAAAGAAAAAATTTGGGTATCATAACTTAAGTTAAAAGATAAAATGTTGTTGTTGTTGTTATGTGCCGTCGAGTCATTTGCAACTCATAGCGACCCTATGTACAACAGCCCTAAACCCTGCTCTATCCTGTGCCAATTTCATTGCCTCTGACACACCCATCCCGATTACCCCAGTCACTGAATCAATCCACCTCATAAAGGGACTTAAATGAGGATGTTAAAATTAGCAGGTGCTAGAAAAACACAAATTTATTTATAAACCAAACTTCTCTTCTTTCTAAAATACCAGTTACTTTAATTTTTTTCTAGTGTATTTTTAATGGGTAATAAATATGTATTTAAAGGCCAATTTATGAATGAGTAATAACTATGTATTTAAGAACCTAATACACACACAGAGTATGGCTGTAATATAATAGTAAGTGCTCTTGTAACAATCTCATTGCCATTGAATCAAAAGCCACATAGCTATCCCTTCTACAGGTTTTTAGAAGCTGTAAATTGCCAGTGAAGAGATCACCCATTTTCTCCCATTAATCTACTGGTGGTTTACAACTGGAAAAGAAGCACTGCCTTTGGGTTAACAGTGCATTTACCAATAGAGTATGTCACTAGGTAAGAAGTCAGGTTCTATATTTAATGGTGACTTATTTGTGTTTTACTAGATCTTTTCCCACTGAATATTATTTAGTTGTTTGTTTACAATAAAGGAAGAAATTCAAACTACACTGAAGGCATTGACAGAAAACAAGACTCAAGGAATTGGTGGTATACTAACTGACAAGTTTCAACTAAGAGATACAAAGCTGAGCATACTCACCAGTCTATGCCATTAAATTTGTAGTGTACCTACTTGTCTGACTGACTGGAAGAGATTCATATTTGTTCCTCTTCTCAAGTAAGATGATCTAACACAATGTGGAAATTATCGAACAACATCATTCGTATAATATGCAAGTAAAATCTTGCTCAAAGATTGTCTAGAAATGGCTAAAACAGCATACTGACAACAACCAGAACTGAATTTAGAAGAGACTGTGACATCAGGAATCTCATTACTGGTGTCAGATGAATTCCCACTGGAAGTGGAGACTACCAGAAGAATGTCTGCATGTGTTTTGTTGACTCTGCAAAGGCATTTGTGTGTATCAATATAAACTATGGGCAGCATTGAGAAGAATGAGTGTCACAGAATACTAAATTATGCTCATATAAACCTATCTCTACACTCAGAAGCTATTTTCTGAATGAAGAAAGAGAGCGCTTCATGGTTGAAAACCGGGAGAGGGATGTGTCAAGATTTTTTTATTAAGATTTTATTCCTTCTCTGTATCTACTCAATCAGATATGTCTTGTGAAAAGTGAAGCCAGAGTGATCCTTAGATGTGAAGATGCTGGAATGTCAATCAGTGTGACAATACATCTCATAAAGGATTTTTCCTCCCTTTGCCAAAACGCCATCTTTCCTAATATGATGTGACCTTCCAAGAAGTGGTCTCTCTTGACAATCAAAGACAAAATTTTAAAAAAGATTACTTTTATAGAGTGTTCTGGATATGCTTTTCCCAGCACAGATTTGTTTATTTAGCAGCCCACAGTACAATCAATACTTTTTATCAACACCACCATTCAAAGATATCAATTATTCTATGTTGCTGTTGTTGATTGCCTTCGAGTTGAGCATGACTCGTAATGAGTCTATGAACAAAAGGCTTGTTTAATCATCCTTATTCATCGTTCATCTATGAGCATTCTTTTTAATTTTGAGATATAATCCAAACTCAAGGACAAAATATTTTCTTTTTTTTTTTTAAGTAAGTGGTTCAGGTCTTTTTCCCTTTTAGCAAGCATGTGTGTGTCCTCTTTACATTGCAAGTTATTGACTGATTGCTTCCCTTCCAATACTGAAGTCATATTCTTTTTTTTATTGTCTAGACCAAAAGAATATTGCATATTTTAATATCAGGAAAGATGTGCATCAAGATTGTATCTTTTCCAATTTGCAATGTGAACAAGTGACCCAAGAAACTGGGCAATATGAAGAAGAATGTAGCATCAGGATTGGAAAAAGAGTTGCCAACAATCTGCAATAGAAGAGTAACAACCTTGCTTTAAGAAAGTGAAGATGTTTGGCACTCACTGAAGAAAAGCACTGACTGTAGCCTTTTCTTTTTCTTCTGATATTTTTATTGCTTTGCATGTAAGAATTCTTACACATTGTGTTTCGTGCATGCATATTGGATTTCATACAATCTTTTGTTTACATGGTGTTTCTTTCATATATGTTGTGCTTTATACAATCATTCATATACACTATGGTGTTTATGAAGACTCCTCCTTTTCGAGTCCCCATTGAACCTTTCCTACTACTTCACCCCCTACATCTGCCCACTCAACCCTGCTATCATGGCAATTATCATCCTTCCCCTTTTTTATTTCTGTGTCTCTCTTCTGAACATGTGTACACATCTTATTCAATTATCCTTATATTATTACAATAATGATCTTACGCAGTGTTTGTCCTCATGATACTAAACTATTTAACTTAAATAATGCTCTCTAGACTCGTGCTATATAGTATTTTATTAAATCATTATTCCTTAATCTACACAGTATTCCATTGTGTGAATGTACTACAATTTCTCAATCAATTCATTTAAAAAAATTTTATCATTAATTTTCAATAAAAATGTACAGAGACTTTGGATTTCCAGTCATTCATTGTTGCACTTTTCTCCCTGCCCCCCCCCTCCCCCCTCCCCAGTACACTCTTCTCTCTGAAAAGTAAAAGACAAATTCAATCATTGATGGGCATTTAGTTTGCTTCCATTTTTTTGTTATTGTGAATAATTCTACTGTGTACGTAGCCTTATGTATAAAGTACACCTCAATATAAAAATAACAAAAGTCCATACAATGGACAAATAAACAGCAGCATGACATATTTTTAAAAAATTGAAGCTATCAATGATATAATTGTACTTGGATCCGCAATCAATGCCTATAAAAGCAGCAGTCAGAAAGTCAAAAGACTTACCCACTGGGCAAATTTGTTGCCAAGAATTTCTTTAAAGTGCTGTGGAACAGGACGTCAATTTAAACATTGAGTTGTTCTCGACCCCAGCCACAGTACTCTCAATTGCTTTATAAGCAATGCAAGTCTAAAATTATTAAGGAAGACTAGAGAAGAATTGTTACTTCTAAACGTGGCATTAGTGAGAAACATTGAGTGCTTCATGAACTGCCAAAAAAAGAACAAGTTCTCTTTAGATTGTGCATTTCTGGTTGTATTTTGCAGTCTCTTTATACCTTGGACTACAGCTTCTAAGCTTGATCCCAGTTTATCTCTTATTAATGTTATTTGTTATGGTTTTGTGATTTATTCCCAGGTCTCTGATCCACCTTGAGTTGACCTTTGTGTATGGTGTGAGATGTGGATCCTGTTTCAGCTTTCTGCAAGTGGTACATAGTCCAGTTTTGCCAGCACCATTTGTTGAAGAGATTATCATTTCCCCATTTGATAGCTTAATTTCCTTGTCAAGTATCAGCTGACCATAGACAGCTGAGTCTATTTCTGGATTCTTAACTCTGTTCCATTGATCTATGTGCCTGTCGTTGTATCAGTACCATGCTGTTTTGGTTACAACTGGGGGGAAAAAAGATTTAAAAAATAAAAACAAACAAACAAACAAACAAAAAACCAAGTTCATCCATCCATCTTGGAAGAAATGTAGAGTATTCCTTGGAAGTGAGGATAATGAAACTTTATCTCACATACTTTGGAAATGTATTCTGAAGGGAAGAGTCCCTGGAAAAGGGTTTTATGTTTGAAAACTTGGAGGGTCAGTGAAGGACATGAAGACTTTGAAGTTACAAAATGGCTATAAGGATGAATTTAAGTCTAGCAGTGATTGTGAGCTGGACACAGCAACAGATAGGGCTTCGTCGCATTACACATCAAGGTCCCAATTAGCAGGAGGTTATTTAGAGACACCAGAAAACAATTCATTAAAGGTTTCAAATTATTCTGTCCTCGTTTTTAAATCCATGTTCTCATTTGGACATCTTGGAACCTTCAGAAGAGTGTTAGCAGCATGGTAGGTTTAAGTATTAAATCAACCCAAAAATATGGTGGTTCATATCTATCACCAGATCCATAGAACATATGTCAATCTATTTCTCCAAAGATTTATAGTCTCAGAAATACTAAATGTCAGTTTACCCTGTCCAACAGGCCCTATATTTGAAATTGACTTAGTAGCAGTGAGTTTGTTTGTTTCTTTTGGGATGAGATTAAGTAGTTCTTCATTAAAAACAAACAAACAAAAAACAAACATGTCTTGAATATCTTTCAGCTGAATGCCTCATGCTGGGTGATGTAAGAAAGAGAAAACACTCTATTTTCATTCAATCTCAGTCTATAAAGTGGGACTATATTCATTTTGATAATCATCCGTTTTTTCACTTCTTTTTTCCTCCTAACACCGGAAGGTGATTTGGAACTAGAATTGTAAAAAATACCCTTTACCCAAATGGAGTAAGATGGTACAGCCTTTTTCTTGCAGAATTTCTTTGTTAGGTGTACTGTTCTAGCTATAATTAGCAATGATTAAATAAATTTAAACATATTTAATAGTAACTTCAGTAGTAACTATAGATTGCTAAAATTTTTCTTTTTCATATTAAAACCTTGTATATTAATAAACTTATTACCTTTGCAATGACATCTCATTTACTGACACATAAAAAACTCACTATTCAGTGTAAAACGAAAAGATTATATATTTCCCTCTACAATACACACAGCACCTTGAAAATGGATTTTTCTGACAGAAGTACTAGCTAGCGTTGACTTACATGGTATACTATCATTTCAGACAAGACTGTGATTTATATTGACTTTAATCCAACTTTATTTTGATCTATATGTATGGTACTAGAAATGAAATTCCGTGTTTTCCTCAGATAGAAAATTTATTAGCCACCTTGAAACTCAGAGGGAGTAGTTTGTTGGCCCTGAAAGCATCAAACCACAATCTTTTTAATTTCTGTGAGATATGGCTAAAAACTAGTTTATAAAATAAAACCTCCCAAAAAGCAACAAAGCAACATGGGGAGAGAGGGAGAGAGAGACAAAGAGAGAGAGAGAGAGACAAAGAGAGAGAGAGAGAGACCAACTAAAGTTAATGCTAGCTCTTCATATTTTATATTGAATAAGTACCTATGATACTGTAATAAAAGATCAACTGCTCGCCAAGATTTATACTTAGAATTCACTTTATCATGTGATTGAAATCCCACAGATAAGAGGATTTTGTTAAAACCTAAGTATAATCCAAAGACCCATAATGCTTCAACTAGTAGAGTAAATCCTTCCCTGAGTATGATTTGATATTTATATTAAACTAAAAAAAACCCCACCAAAACCCCCAAACTTTAGCATTTTTTCTGACATACATACAAATACAGTTAGTAATTTGATTAGTAAATCTTATTTTTGCAATTACCACTTAACTATCCTATGTTATATCTCATTTCCGGTAAGATTTAGACTAACAGAATTTTCATGATTCACTTTCACAGGAACACTTAAATTTCAAACAAAACTGGTAATATGTTTGTTCTAAATTTACTGTTTTCTGGAAATTTCTTTAGTATACAACCACTAAGATATATATGAAATATTTTAATGAATATGTAGCATGACTATGCATCATAGGATCACTAAAAGCTTAGTTTTATTTTTTACTTACACAATTGCCTCTTTGTTGTCATTGTTAAGTACTATCAAGTTGCAAACATAGCAACTCTAAGTACAAAAGGCACAAAACAATCCTTCACATAAAAGAACAAAACATTGTGTATCCCTGAAACATAAACAATAGGGCATATTTTAATCCATTGTTGTAGCAATTGTATCCATCTATCTCATTGGAGGAAATCTTAATTTTTCTACTAACCCTCTACCTAGCCAAACCTTATGTCTTCGTCCAGGGATTGCCCTATCTTAATGATGTGTCGAAAGGAAATGGGTCTGCCCCTCTACTTCTAAAGGGTGTTCTGGCTTTCCTTTCTCAAGACAGATTTGTTTATTTTTCTGATTAGTGTTATGTGTGATTGAATTGGATCTGAACACACTGAATATATAGAGTTTTCAGAGTCTGTAAATCACAAGGTTTCTGACAAAGCAGCTGCTATATATGAACCATTATACCTTTGGATTGGCAGTACAACTTCTAGTTTTTGTTTTGTCTTGTTTTATTTGCAATACTGTAATTAAAATACTTAAGTTATTTTTTGTCTTCATTTTTTTTTACATTTTCCAGTGTCCAAACCCATGACCTTTTTATGAAGAGATAGTAACACTCAAAAATAGCAAATTCTCTTTAGTGTATATTCCTGATTTGTCTTTAAAGTTCATCTCCTTAAAGGTAACATTCAAGATAATATTATATCATGTAATAGTATGGCTCCTGTTTTCATTATTCTGTAACTTTAGTATTTAAAACAAAAGTAAAAGCAAACTTTTAAAGCTAACTTACTTAAATTCTGAGAATCTAAGTGGCTAGTAATTTCTCAAAAACTAATTTGAAGCTTTTAAAGAAATTTTGATTAATCACTTAATTTTTTCCTTTCAAATATCAACTATACCAAAAAAAGACAAAGGAACATCCGCATATCTATTTTCCATTTTCACCAGGTATCAGGTTATGCCAATCCTGTTTCATTGGCATTTACCCCATTTTCCACTCTTACACATCAACAAGATTATTTAAATTAAATACTGAGCAAAATACTACTTTATGCGTTAATATATTGTGTTATATTTTTAAGCAGTAATAACTAGTCTAAAAATAAAATATCTTTAGACTATTTAAATATTCTAATTATTAATAATACCAACAAAATGAAATTGTTATACATTGAATTACACTTCAAAAACATGTATTGAAAATTCTAAGGTCTATGTCTTTGGCTATATTTCCATTTAGTGATGAGTTCTCTTTATTATGTTTATGAGGCAAAATTAATGTTTTATCTTGAGTCAAACTCATTTGATATATAAGAAAATTGAACAAGAAAGATAGTAAGCAGAAAATAGGAAGATAAATATTAAATCAAATGAAGCAGAAACTCAAAATAGTGAAGAATCTTCGTACAAAGCCAGAAAAGAAAGAATTTTCCTGTAAAGCCAATAACCTGAATTTAGACTTTCTAAATTCTTAACTGTAAGAAGAGGGAGCTCTGATGGCCTAATGGTAGGAAAATGCACTGCAATCCCAAAGGCACATGGTTTGAACCAACAGCTGTTTCTTCGGAGAAGGATGGACAATCTCCAGTCTGGCAATTTACAGCCTCTGAAAGCCTGCTGAGGGATCAGTCATGACTCAGTTCTCAACTGGTGGCCAGTTCATAGCTTACAATTCCTGAGTCACTATTTCTGGCCAATTTTCTGACCCAGTTTATAATGTTTGGAGTTAGAAATTTTGCAAATGGTTTTTCTAATCATTGTTTTAACTCCTTTCAGGCACATTGCCTCCAGCTGCCTCAACTGCAGACACATGATTCGTCGTTGATCAACATCTTGTACATCATCAAGAGCTGTGAGGCCAACAGAAGAGGGAGAGATTATGCAGAGACTGCAGCAAAGCAGAGTCTGATGGGTCTCTGAAGGCGAATTTAGAAGAGATGATTTGGGATTGTTACGAGGTGAGGCTTGATGGACCATTGAGGAAAGCAGCAGTTTATTTGTGTTGCTGAACTGAACCTGGACTTCATGTGATATGTTTTATCTTCTCCTGCTACCTCAGCATACAACTTTTGCAAAGAATAGGGACTGTGGCTCACTGCAGGATTCGTTTTCTATACCAGACATTACTGATGGGTTCTGGTCTCCTTTGTGGAGTTAGTGGAAATCACACTTGGTTTTCTCCACATGAATCTTACCCTTTTTACACATTGCCAAAAGGTTTTTGTTTTTTGTGTTTTTTAATAGTTGCAAGTACCTTAGAGGTTTTAAAATTATTTTTCCTGGACTCACAGAAACTGTGGATTAGAAGGCTCTCAGAATGCTTTAGCTATTACCATATAAAGGAGATTCTACAATCCTGTAAAATAAAACCCGTAAACCAGACCTTCAGTAAAGCTCAAATAGATACAATGAAAAGAAAGTGCAATTTGGCTTTGAGAGGTATATTACCCGATGATGACTCCCAAGGCTTTGCCGAGAAGTGATTATCCCACTCTTCATGCAGCACCGCAACAGCAGACCTTCAAAATCTTTAATTAAGACACTAGAAATGCTGTGGAAGGTAGTGCCAGTACTCTACTCAGGGTAAAACAAAGGTGCTTATTGGGGAGTGAATACAGTTTAGAGTGCGAGACACAGAGCCCACAAGTGAAAATAAGTGCTTCAACAGTCCATGTCCAGAGGCAAAAGAAGAGGCATTAAGGGAACAAAAGAAAGGGAATGGAGTCACAACTCAGACTAACAAAATAAGTCAACCCACAGAAAAATGAGTGCACTTGCCCTCTAATTGGAACTGCAAGGTGAGGGTTATTCCAGGGATGAAAGACCTCATTTCAGATCTAGAATCCAAGACAACACTATGAGTATAGAAAGTGGGGACCTTTCCCCACATTGTCCAAAAAAAACCACATGATTATTTTCGAGTTCTAAGAGCTAAATGTAATTGTTCTGCTGGGTTATGGAAGTGTTTCAGGTCCTCCTCCGTTTCCGCAAGCAAGGTTATACTACCTGCATAATATTGGTTGTTGATGAGTCATCCTCCAATCAAGATGCCACACTCCTCCCAATAAAGTCCAGTCCCCCATCTGATCTGTTCTGCATATATATTGAAAAGTTATGGAGACAAGGTGCAACCCTGACACAATTCTTTCCAGTGTTTCCTTGCTCTGTTTTGAGCACTGTTTCCTGGCCAGAGTATGTTTCTCATGAGCATAATCAAGTGTTCTGGGATTCCAATTCTCCTCCTGATTAGCCACAGTTTGTTGTAATTCACACAGTCAAATGCCTTTACATAGTCAATGTAACAAAGATAGACATTCTTCCGGTACTCTTTGTTTTCTGCCAAGGTCCATCTAACATTGGCAATAATGTCTCTAATGCCATGACCTCTTTTTTTTTTTTTTAACTTGCTCAACATTTCTTTTTTTTCTCACTTTTTTATTATTAATTTTAATGAAAATTTACAGACACTTTGGATTTCCATTCATGTCATGACCTCTTCTAAACTCAGGTTGTATTTCTGGTGGTTCTCTGTCGATGTACTGTCCAAATCTTTTCTGGATAATCTTCAGCAGGATTTTGCTTGTGTGTGATATCAATGATGCTGTTCATTAATTTCCACACTCTGGTCACTTTTCTTTTTAAATGGAAATAAATATAGATCCCATCCCAGTCAGTTTGCTAGGTAGCTGTCCTCCAGATTTGTTGGCACAACCTGTTGAGCACATCCAGGGCAGCTTCTGTTTGCTTAAATATGTCAATATTTCATCAATTTCCAAGACTTTATTTTTGCCAAATCCAGCAGCCCACACTTACTTTCTCCTTCGTCACTATTGCTTTTTGATCATATCTTGTTTATTAAATATTTCTATGTCACTCTTTTTGGTATAGTGACTTACAATTTTGTTCTTATTTGACCACAGTGAGAGGTGAGAATACCTGAATAAGGGCTCTTGGTGTTACAATTCATCACTACTTGCTATCAGCCAAAATTTGGAGCTTCCAACCTATCTAGCAGTTTCACAAGGGAAAGACTTGGAGATTACGATCTTTAAAACCACGGAATGCACTTACACTGTGGCATAAGCATTCATTAAGAATCCAATATCAACTCTATGATATCCAAGCTAATAAATTTTTCACAAGAATAAAATATGTATTAGCAGAAGGCGTTTATGTTCTTTAACTTGACAAATCAATCTCACTGCATTTTTCATTCTATTCAGAACAGCTTGGTTCAATGGAATCTGTCAGCTATCCCACTTTGGGATCCGGAACTGTCTGATCAGAGACATGATGAACAAAACATTCACAGGACTTGACAAGGAAATTTAGAAATTCGATAAAAATAAGATTGAGTAAACAAGTTCAATATTATTGCTGTTATGTGCCACTGAGTTGGAACTTATTCGTAGCTGACTCTCCAATGGGTTTTCAAAGGCAATAGATCACAAGGGAGGAGACTGACTCTCTCTCTCTCTTCTGGACTCGCTGATGCATTTAAAGCACATGTCTTTGAGTTTATAAGAATTTCTTTACCATTAAGCCACCAGAGCTCTTTCTACACCATTATTCTCAGGGAAAAGAACATTTAAAAGTAATCTAACTCATTATAATGTCCTAAACTTTATGCCACAGTCAACGTTAAAATTATCTTGCTAAGTGTATTGGAATTAGCTCTCAGGTCACAATTGTACGAAAGGTTGGACCACTCTGTAGATGCTCATGATCTTTTGAGATGCACAGGATTTTACTGGAATTTCAGAAGTAGATTCTCAGGTATTTTTTCCTCATTCTGAGGCTTCACCTGACATACTTTGGACATGTTGTAAGGAGGGAATGGTCCTTGAAGAGGAACATCATGCTTGGGAGGGTGGAGGGACAGTACAGGAGGGGAAGGCGCTCTATGAGGTGGATTGATTCGGTGACTGGGGTAATCGGGATGGGAGTGTCAGAGACAGTGCGATTGGCACAGGACAGAGCAGAGTTTAGGGCTGTTGTACATAGGGTCGCTATGAGTCACAAGCGACTTGATGGCAAACAACAACAACAACAACAACAACTTTGATCTAGATGCTGATGAAATCTGTTCAACATCGTGTCGGCGCACATATCTCCACCAAAGGATAACGATTCTTCATTAGATGCATTGGCCTACTTCTTCTTCAGGAAACGAGAATATTGACATTGAACCCCTGTGTCACAAATTACATTGTTTCAAGGCAAACCGTGTACCAGTTTGGGTGATTCATGATTCTCCGTGTTTTGGCATCTCTGCAAGAATGCAAGTTGATAGTCCCTGTAATGTGGATGGATACGTTCAATCAGTCATGTATAAGGAGTTTGTAGAAGGTAAGAGCAGACTCTAACATTCCAGACCCAAGCATGTAGCATATAGCGAGAATCATCTTTCATTTTACAAGAGATTTTAAAAGAAAAAGAAACACAAAATCAAACAAAACTCCAAACACCAAAAACCTGTGCCTCTGAACCTGTTTCCTGAAGAAGTAGGCCAACGCATCTAATGAAGAATCATTATCCTTTGGTGGAGATATGTGCGCCGACACGATGTTGAACAGATTTCATCAGCATCTAGATCAAAGTTGTTGTTGTTGTTTTGCCATCAAGTCGCTTGTGACTCACAGCGACTCTATCTACAACAGCCCTAAACTCCGCTCTGTCCTGTGCCAATCGCACTGTCTCTGACACTCCCATCCCGATTACCCCAGTCACCGAATCAATCCACCTTATAGAGGGCCTTGCCCTCCTGTACTGTCCCTCCACCCTCCCAAGCATGATGTTCCTCTTCAAGGACCATTCCCTCCTTACAACATGTCCAAAGTATGTCAGATGAAGCCTCAGAATGAGGAAAAAATACCTGAGAATCTACTTCTGAAATTCCAGTAAAATCTTGTGCATCTCAAAAGATCATGAGCATTTACAGAGTGGTCCAACCTTTCGTACAATTGTGACCTGAGAGCTAATTCCAATACACTTAGCAAGATAATTTTAACGTTGACTGTGACATAAAGTTAGTCTACACTGACTTATTGTCAACCTTCTAGTGAGTGTATGACGCGGTAGGTTGCAAAGGTGGAGATTTATTCATCTGTCTCACGTGGAACTGATAATGATAAAGGGAGAAAAAAACAAACAAACGTGGGAAATTATAAACTTCCTCTTAGTTAGAAAGAACCAGGAGTCAGAACCAAGTCAGAGTTTATTTCCCAGTGAGTTTCCAGAGTTACAAATCACAAAGAAGGAAATTGTTCTTCCCCCCCCCCCCCATAAAGCCACTGGTGGATTCAACAACCAGAGAAGCAAGGCTTTGAGTAGCACTGCAACTCCCTAGGGACTCGATAGATAAGAAACATCACCACACACAAAAGTAAACTAAAAATCCATTTAGTGGTTAAGCAAAACACAGAGCTCTTAACATTTGAATGCATACTATTTACAGTGACGCATTGTGTTATACACTAATCTCTTTTTTCTTTTTCGTTTTCCAATATCTTTCATATAAGTTAACTCACGTGGTACTGATGGCAAATAATAGAACTAGTTTTAGTACCATTTTTTTTAGTATGGTTTCAGAAAATAAATAAGGATTTCAGGATTCCTGCTGGGTTAATTAGAATCATTACCCTGTGGTTCAATGTCTAGAGATTGTATAGAAACAATGAGACCAAGGGCAACACTAATATAGATTCTCAATCTAAATAAGTTTAGAAAGGAAAAGGGCAAAAGCTATATTCACATTCAGCTTATCAAAATGTTTCCAAGTACAAGTCCAATTAATGTAATGACTGCTTTAAAATGGGCAGTTAAAGTAAGAAACAAAAAAGAATATGCATCAAAGATGACTATGGAAGAGTCATAAATGGGGGTGAGCCTGGGTAATGAATCATACTCACTGTGTATAGAACTGCTGCTAAGCCTTTGAAACAGTCTTCATAATTAGTGTCTCAGAGATATTTGAAAAGTTATTTTTCATTGCTTTGTGCGTATATCTGCCCATATTCCCCAAATTATGACTCAATATTAAAACAAGTGTGACTTGACACAGGTTTTAGTTTTAGAAAAAAGAAATATTTTTCTAAATTAAAATAAATCTTGAGTAAAGTTCATTAATTCTCAGATACTTATCCTAGTATGATTCTTTTTGATGAGGTGGCTTTATACGGACTGAAATGATGCTTAAGTTTGCCCTGTCTGGATGGTATTTGCAATGCCCTTGGAAAAGGAATTTCAATATTTCTCAGCCCAATTTATTTAATCCATAATTTTGAGAGTACATTTCCTGACTGCTTCACTAGGGTAAGTGAAAACCACATGAAATATTTGGGTGATACTTATGAAACGCATACTTAGGGAGCATAATACAAAAGTTTTAAAAAAACACATGCTTTGAAATCTAACGCTAATAGTTATTTTTCAACTTTATGCCATCAAAACTCCTTAAAGAATTTTCCAAGTAAACAAATTGTGAAGTGCTTCACTACAGAATGACAGACATTTCGTTGCCATTTAGAATGTAGTCAGAGACAACTTGGAAGACAAATCTGGTAGTCTGCTTTCAAAAGTTCACTTATCCAACTGCAAAATGGGAACAAGATACAAACAGACACTTCACCATAGAAAACATTCAGATGGTGAACAAATAAAAGGAGAAATATTCATCATCCCTAATTCTAAGAGAGAAGCAAATCAAAACAACTCTGAGATATCTTCTCACCTCAGTAAGAATAGCAAACAACAAATGCTGGCGAGGTTGTGGAGAAACTGGAACCCTTATTCACTGCTGTTGGGAGTGTAAAATGGTACAACCACTGTGGAAGGCAGTATGGCACTTTCTCAAAAAGTTAGAAATAGAAATTCCATTTGATCCAGCAATTCCACTAATGGGAATATACCCTAAAGAAACCATAACTGCCACCCAAGCAGATATATGCACACCTATGTTTATTGTTGCTTTGTTCACAATAGTAAAGAGTTAGAAACAACCCAAGGGCCCATCAACAAACAAATGGATAAAGAAGTTGAGGTATAGTCACACAATGGAATATTATGCAGCACTGAAAAACAAAGAACTCATGAAATAGTATATAAAATACATGACCATGGAGTAGTGAAATATCTCAGTCACAAAAAGACAAATGCCACTGTTATAGAACAGGACTGTTATGAAGATTGGTGGGGAAGCTAAGAAAAGGGGGGATAAATAATGTACAAGGCATTGAAACTGATGAGGGAGAGAATTGTATAAAAGGAATATATGATTTCGTATTATTGTCATGACAAGAGTCCAGAATAAGAGTTGCATAGGAAAGTGGTACAGGATGGAGGTGGGGGGTGGGTAGTAGAACTGTATAACAATAAAAGAACTTTTTTTTTCCAAAGAAAAAAGCAAACTAGAGGAGAGGGGACAGGGAGGAAAACGTGCAACAATGAATGAATGGAAATCCAGCTTCTTCGTAAACTTTCACTAAAATCTAATTTTAAAAAAGGAAAAATAACCAAAACCCCAAAAAGTTCACTTATGGAAAGTCAAGCCTCTTAAATCAGTAATAACAAGAAACAAGAAAGAGTAACATTTGCAATGATACAGTATGTGCAGTTCTACAATTACGAACTGTAATATTTCTGGACTTAAAAATATGTACAAAAGCTCATTGCCAACACATAGGAACTGACTCAGTAGATCCTCCTTTGGGGTTCCAAGGCAGAGAAGTGTGGTCTTTTGGTTAGCAGCACAGCTGTCAGGGGATTAGTTAACAGTAACAGCTTGCTTGTTTATAATATCAGCACTCTTGGCACCAGCAGTCAGGAAATCAGAAGCCAAATTGCACTGGGAAAATCTGCTGTCAGGGACCTCTCCAGAGTATTGAAAAGCAATGATGTCAGTCTAGAGACTAAGGTGTGCTTAACCCAGGCCATGGTCTTCACAATTACTTGTTATGCATTGGAGAGCTGGACAATGACTAAGGATGACTGAAGAAGAATTGATGCTTTCGAGTTGTGGTGCTGAAGAAGAGTGTTAAACATACTATGTACCAACAAGAAAACGAGTTAGTCTGTCCTGGAGAGAGTAAAACCAAGTTTCTTCTCGGAGACTAGGATTTTGAAGTTCTGTCTCACATAATTTGGACATGTGGGCAGAAGGGACCTGACCTTGGAGAAAGATATCATGCTCAGAAGGGTGGAGGGGCAGTGCAGGAGAGGAAGACATTGGATGAGATAGATTAATATGGTGACTGGGGCAATGGGGTTGGTGTGTCGGAATCAGTGAAACTGACTCAGGATAAGCCAGGCTTCAGAGATGCTGTACATAGGGTCACTATGAGTTGCAGGCAACTCGACAGCACATAACAACAGCAACAACAACAATGTTAGATGACTCTTAGCTGAAAGCAGAGAGTACCAGAGGAATGTCTATCTGTGTTTCATTGACTTTGCAAAGACATTTGACTGTGTGGATCATAACAAACTGTGGCTGACTCTGAGAAGAATGGCAATTCCAGAACATTTGATTGTGTTTATGCAAAACCTATGCTTAGACTAGGAGGCAGTTGTCAGAACAGATCAAGGAAATACTGCATGGTTTTAAATCAGGAAGGGAGTATGTCAGGGATGTGTAATCACCATACTTTTTCTTTTTTTCCCTTATTCTTATACTTTTTTAAAAACAAAGTTTTTATTTTATACTGGTTTACTTATAAAATTCATATATATTGTTTTTTCACACGGGATCTTTCTCCTTTCCTTTACCCACCCTTCCCTCCACCTAACACATTGTGCAACCTTTTGATGAAAGTCCCCTTCCCCATTCTACCTTTATGCTTACTCTCCCACCTTTTATCCTCTTTGTCAATCTGTATGCAGAGCAGATCCTTAAGGAGACTGGACTTTAGGAGGAGGAATGTGGCATCAGAATTGGAGACAAACTCGACAGTAACTTGGGTTATGCAGATGACACTACCTTGCTTTCCGAAAATGAGTAGGACCTGAAGCATTTCCTGCAGAAAGTCAGGGACTGCAGCCTTACAAATGGATGAACCTCAAGAAAACAAATATTCCCACCCCTGGGCCAATTGGCAGCATCATGATAGATGGTGACTAGATTGAGATTGTTAACAGCTTCGGCTTACTTGGCTCCACAATAAACATTCTTAGTACCAATAGTTAGGAAATCAAAGACAAATTGCATTGGGAAAAAAATCTGTTAAGGACCTCTCCAGAGTATTGAAGAGCAATGGTGTCAGTCTAGAGACTAAGGTGTGCCGGATCAGGCCATGATCTTCATAACTGCTTGCTAATTAAAATGTAGACAATGACTAAGGATGATAGAAGAATTGATGCCTTTGAGTTTTGATGCCGGAGTATTGAATATACCATGGACTGCTAAGAGAACAAACAAGTCCATTCTGGAGATGGTCAAACTAGGCTTCTCCTTGGAGGCAAGGATTTTGAAGCTCTGTCTCACATACTTTGGGCATGTTGCAAGGAGGAACCAGTCCTGTGGAGGAATTGCATAAGAGAGTCGGATCCTGGATGAGATGGATTGACTCAGTGACTGGGGTAATGGGGTGTGTCAGAGTCAAGGAAGTTGGCTCAAGATAGAACAGGGTTCAAAGGTGTTGTACGTACAATTGCTATGAGTCAGAATTGAGTTAACATCACTTAGTAACAATAACAACATTATTAAAAGAAGGCCTGATATTCCAATTTGCTGAGATTGTCCCATGTTATTCCTGATTTGCAGGTTTAATGATAAGTACTCTTTTTACTGTCAAAGAATATGGTTTTCTATTTTGTATGTGTAATATTGTTCAAGTCAAGATGAACTGTGGAGTTCACCAGCATTTGGGCCTGCCAGAATCGTAAAATACTGAAATGTTGGGCCACGCCTGCAGGGTAGAGGTGAGTGTCTTGGGAGTCTTAGTGTCAGCTGGAGGTGGCCTCTTGCATGTTGAAGAGAGGCAAGCATGGAACGTTCAGGGCGCTTGTGGTTTTTTTTTTGCCACAAATGGGTGTCAGCAGAGCAGACCTGACAGATGAACTGGGGGTGACCTGCAGTGCTCAGCCCTGTTTTTCATTGTTTTTGGTCAAACATTCTTCTAGGTTGTATAGCCCTCATGTGTCCACTTGCTGTACAGAGGTAACTTGTGGTTGCTGTGAAGCTGAACACCGTGAAACTGGTGTGTCCAATGCATTAATGGTTCCCCATGATGGACAGTGTTTGGTGGAGCTCCCCAATTAAAACAAGCTTGGAAGCAGGAGTGGCATCCACTTCTGTAAATAGCTTCCCCCTGGAAACCTTATGAACCTGGAGAAAGGATGAAAGTCATACAAGTGTCCAGGTCCATCATTCATAAGGTTACTATGAGTCAGTCACCTACAACTTGACGGCACTTAACAACAACAACAAACAATACTGTTCATATAGTTTCAGTGAGCTCTGGTGGCGTCGTGGTAAAGAGCTGCACCACCAACACAAAAGTACACAGTTTGAA
>NW_006399838.1:12311439-12336860 GCF_000299155.1 Elephantulus edwardii | reverse complement strand
GTGGAGTACTCTCAGGGTGGGGGGATTGTCTATCAATGAAGGAGTTTTGCTTTTTGAAAACAGGAGTGAATGGGGGGGCAGGGAGAAAAGTGCAAAAATGAATTAATGGAAATCCAAAATCTCTGCAAATGTTCACTATAATTAATAAAATAAATTTTTTAAAAAGCTATGAAAACACAGAACCAATAGTTATCCTGATGGAAAAAATGCTGATGGAACTTCCTTACACAGAATTTTAAAAAATATATAAAAAGAAAGAAATCAAGTGTTTTTTTTACCAGAAAAAGAAAAATAAATGCAAAGAATATCAGAAAGCTACAGCAAAACCCTAGAATAACTTTAAAAAAGCTATAGAAGACAAAGAAAATAAATCCAATAAAGCACTAAAAATAATATAAAACAAGAAACAAGAATCCAGAATAATGAGATAAATAGCTCAGAAGCTGTTTACATGTTGAAGGAATAGATAAACAGAATTGAAGAGATGGAATATAAAATCATCAAAATAGAAGATAGAGCTTTCTGTATTGACCTGTTAAAGAGTAGAAACAAAAAGAAAGGAAAATGAACAAAACCTAAGAATACTATGGGCTGCATAAAGAGGAAGAACATACATGTAACTGACGTTCCAGAAGAGGAAGAAACAAACAACAAAAAAATGATAAAATAAAATCATGGAAGACTTATCAAGTTTTGTGAAAAATGAGAGAAATACATCTAAGAACCTAAGCAAACTCCAAATACAATAGACTCCAAAAGAAAAGCACCAAGACATATATATCATAGTCATATTCATCAAAGCCAAAGAAGAGAGAATTGTGAACGTAGCTAGAGAAAAACAATACAGGAGAGCAAATAAGATTGTCAATTTCTCAAGAAGAAAGGGGAATGGCATTTACCAAACAATCAAAGAACACAATTCCAACTGAGAATACTGTCCCCAGTAAAAGTTTCCATCAAATATGACAGAGAGATTAAGATATTCCCAGAAAAGCAGAAACTAAGGAAGTTCATGAAAATAAGACAAATGTAGCAAGAAATACTAAGGAAATTCTTACCACAGAAAAAGGACAGATTAGTGAATGATTGAAGTAACAAACAACACACAAAAAGTACCCAATAAAATGACAGCAATAAAACCTTCTCTCAAAAATTATACTTATGGTGAATGGTTTAAATGCAACAGTAAAGAGAAAAAGAGAGGCAGATTGAATAAAAATCCCAAACCCATCAGTATGATGCCTGCAAGAGACACACCTGAACGGTAAAGATAAAGATAGGCTAAAAATTAAAGGCTGGGAAAAATATACCAAGTAAATAATAATTTTTAAAAAGGCAAGAGTAACAATATTAATCTCTAAAATAAACAAGATTCAAGGATAAAAAAGGGCACTATACAATGTGAGACGACACCACAAAAATATAGAGACGTCAAAACATCACTCACAAGGAAAAGATAAAATGACTAGAAAGAAATTCAATAAAAATGTAGAAAAACTAAATTTTATGATTAACCAACTCAATTTTAAAGACATATAGAGGTTGTTGTTGTAGTTATGTGTTACTGAATCACTTGCAACTCATAGTGACCCTATGTATAACAGCTCTGAACCCTGCTCTATCCTGTGCTAACCTTATTGTCTCTAACACACCTACCCCCACTCTACCACAGTCACTGAATCAATCCATCTCATTGAAGATCTTCTCCTCTTGCACTATCCTACCACCCTACCAACCACAATGCCCCTCTCCAAGGACTAGTCCTTCCTTGCAACATGCCCAAAAAATGACAGATGGAGCTTCAGAATCCTTGCCTCCAAGGAGCAGCCTGGTTTTGCCCTCTCTAAATGAAACCTCTTTTTCCCTCCTGCCGGTCCATGGTATATTCAATACTCTTCTTCAACACCACAGCTCAAGGACACTAATTCTCCTTCTATCATCCCTAGTCATTGTCCATCTTTCTGATGCATAGCAAGTAATTGTGAAAACTATGGCCTGTATCAGGCACACCTTAATCTCAAGACAGACATCGTTGCTCCTCAGTACTCTGGAAAGGTCCCTGACAGCCAACTTTCCCAATGCAATTTGTCTTTTGATCTCCTGACTGCTGGTACCAAGAGTATTGATTGTGGAAACAAACTAATGCTGTTAACAGTCTCAGTATCTTTACCATTTATTATGATGCTGCCAGTTGGCCCAGTGGTGAGAATTTTCTTGATATTAAGCTTCAATTCATATTGAAGGCTGCAGTCTTTAACCTTCTGCAGCAAGTGCTTCAGGTCCTCATCAGTTTCAGCAAGCAGGGTTGTGTCATCTGCATAATACAGAATGTTGATGAGTCTTCCTCCAATCCTCATGCACATTCCTCCTTATAGAGCCCAGCCTTTCAAATGATATGTGTTCTGTCTAAAACAATTCAATATACAGTCTTTTCTAGCATGATCAGACATTCTCCAGATCATGTTAAGTTTCAATAATGTAAAAGATTCCAAATCAATTCTTCAATAACTTAAAAAGTGTTGAAATAATGCAAAACAATTTCGCAGACTACAATGCAATAAAATTAGAAATCAGCCATGGATTGTTTCTGATTTTGTGGCACAAAGAAACAACAAAAACTTGATTTGCATAGCTAATAAATCACAGCTAGATTTTTTCCCCGCTATTAGTTGGTTTCAGTCAAGATCCATCTGACATTAGCAGTGATATCCCTGTTGCCACAAACTCTTCTAAATCCAACTTAAATTAAATTTAGTACTGCTCTAGCCATTTTGGGATTTTATATATATATTGGTTCCATTCTGGAATATGATTTCTCGCATTTTGATAAAAATAATGGGTCATGTAAAGAACATTTTGGTTGTTTTATGGTTTTGTTTTTTTTTTTGTTCCACAAGTGGGTATTAGTTGACTGAACTTTTGTCCAATTTAGCTAACAGTGACCCAAGGGTGGACGGTCTACTTGGTCCTCAGGCCAAATTATTGAATTTTGTGATGAAAACTCTCTAAGTCGTACAGCAGTCATCTATTTGTTGGACTGAAGTAACTTGGAGTTGCTGTGATGTTGAACACTGTGTCATTGTTGTATCAAGTACCATAATGGTTATTCATCATGGACAATATTTGGAGGAGTTTCCAGAATGGAGTTTTGAAGCACTAGTGGTATTTACTTCCTAAACCACATGCCTCTGGAAATTCTATAAACATAGGGAAATGATGTTAGTTATACAACAAGGTTCAGGTCTTTTTTTCATAAGGTCATTACAAGTCTTAGTTGACCTGATGGAACTTAACCATTGCTAAGTGAGCCTAGTGTTGTTCTATTTTGGAGGAAGATTCTTCTAAGTTGTACATCACTTTTCTGTCAGTTTGCTGTACTGAGGTAATCTGAGTTTGCTTTGATGCTGAGCCTTGTGCCATTGGGGTGTGAAATGCCATACTGGTTACCCAAGGTGGAGAGTGTTTGGTGGAGCTCCCTGTTTACAATAGGTTTGGAAGCAGGAGTGGCATCCACTTCCTAAACAACAAGCCTCTGGAAACTCTATGAACTTTGATAAATGACCATAGTTATAAAAAGGCTTCAGGTCTTTTGTTCAGAGTCACTATGAGTTGTGCTCAACTCAATAGCAATCAACAACATGTGTGTGTGTGTGTGTGTGTGTGTGTGTGTGTGTGTGTGTAAACTCTGGTGTGTTGATGGCAAAAAGCTGTACTTCAAAGGAACTAGGTTCAAATCTATGAGATATCCTGGAGGAGAAGGATAAGCAACCAACCCAGGAAAAGCAAAACAAATATGAATATATCTGGGGCAATGGAGATAGATGTGTTGAGTCAGTGAGACTGGCCTTCAGGACAGAGCAGGCTTCAGAGTTCTTGCACACAGGGTCACTAGGAAGCTATATTGCAAAGGTCTGCTGTCAGACATGTCTCCAAAGTCCTGAAGAGCAAAGAACAGTTTAAAGGCAAAGGTGTGTTTTGTTCAAGTAATGGTCTTCCAACCTGCCATGCATCTGAGAGCTGGACAGTGAATAGAATAACAAAAGAATTGATAGCTTTGAGTTGTGGACTTGGAGAAGAATATAATTAACCCATGAATTGCAAAGAAACAGATATGTCTGTTTGAAGTGAGAGTGTTCCATAGATAAAACGCTGACCATGCTTTGCCTCACAAATTTTGGTCTTTTTGTTGTTGTTAGGAAGAATTATTCTTTGAAAAGTGATAACATTCTGGGAAAGGTGAAGAGTTTGCAAAAGAGAGGAAGACCATCAAAGAGATGGATTGACCAAGTGAATTCAGAATTGGGTTCGAATGTGTCAGAAAAGATGAGAATGGCATATGATATAGTTTTGCTTCCAGTTGTGTTTGGCACAATAGCATCTACCAATCATGTCTTTACCACATAAATCTTTACAAGAAGAAAATGTAATAACTAAGCATCGTTTAAAAACCCAGAAAATACAAAGATACCTTTTGTTAAGTACAAAGAATGACTTTATAATAATATCAAAAGCCTAGATATTTGCTTTGTCTGTAGAAAACAGTGTGGACTTTGTCAAATATTTATACGGCACAATTCAATTTCAGTATCTGTAAAATATTAATATAAAAAAGCTTCTTGCAAAATTGTTGTAAAATGCCACAACATACATCAATGTTCTCACATACATCCCTTATACTTAATGAATGATTCCACATGCTGTTTCTTTTGATCTTCCATAAATACTAAGAAAATTCCATTGGAAATTAAGATTGATATTTTGATGTGCAGAATTAAATTGTTAATCTACAAAAACATCAGAAGAGATTATTGAAGTTTTGTTGTAATTAAAATTCAAATAAAACACATTTAATTTGAATACTACAAATTGGTTTTGGTGAAACATTCTTCAAGGTTGTATAGCACTGGTCTGTGCATTGCTGTACAGTGAAGCTGTACACTGTGACACTGATGTGTCAAATGTGAGAATGGTTACCCATGCCGGACAGTGTATGGTGGAGCTCCCCGATTAAAACAAGCTTGGAAGCAGGAGTGGCATCCATTCCCATAATAGCTTGCCTCTGGAAACCCTCTGAATCTGGAGAAAGGATGAAAGTTATATAAGTGCCCAGGTCTTTCTTCCTAGGGTCGTTATGAGTCGCCTACGAGTCGACGGCACTTAACAACAACAACTAGTGTTAGTGAAAACAATAAAATATGAGCAGCATGAATGCTACTACTAATAATATGTAATACTTTTTAGTGCTATTTAAGTCTCTTATTAATCCTTTCTATCTTCAAAATTACCCTAGTATGCACTATTATTATCTATATTTTAAAGGTCAATGAACTATTGAAAGTCACTCATTCAAAATTAAACTACTCGTTTCTTGTCTGGTAGAATTTTAATCAGGAAATTCATCTAAATATTGTTGCTCTTTTCATTCTGTACACCATTCATAAACTGTCTAATATAAAGATTTTTTTAAAGCAATTATGGTTACAGTAAATGAATTTAATTCTTTTAAAATGTTTCTAATCTGCCATCTCAGCTAAAGAAATATATGAAATACTATAAATTCTGAATTTTGTTATTCAATAACTTCTTTTCATTTTATTGTAGGAAAATTTAAGGAATTTAGCACTCAGATGACAGAAACATTAACTGTAATAAATCATTTAGAATAATGTACCCTATGGAGGCCTTTATAGTATAATAGACATTTAACATTTTGTTCACATTTTGCTTCATTGTGCCTTTTTAATAAAAGTCATATATACATAAGTAAATTTAAAATTGTGGTATTTTATTCTGGAGAATAGATTATTTTTGTTGTTGTATGCCATGAAGTCAGAACTGACCCATAGCTGACCCTCGTGGGAGGAAGTTAACAGCAAGATAGGAGATTGCCAATCCTTCTCCCGCAGAGCAGGTGATGGCCTCGAACCCCAAACCTTTGGGATTGCAGCACAGTTTCTTGCCACAAGGCCACCAGAGCTCCCTAAAAAATACATTATAATTATAAATATAATAGCTTATTTTTCCTTAAACTCTTAATAGATTTTTTACATTGTTTCCTTCAAGTGAATTTCTACTTATAGTAAAGTCACTTCATAGAATTTTTTAGGTTGTAATCTTTAAGAGAGCAGATGATAAGATGTTTTTGCCTCTGGAAAAAGCTGGATGGGTTCCAATCTCTGATTTTATAAATAGCAGTCGGGTGTTTTAACTTGGAATCACCATAGCTTCTTTTTAAAAAATAGACTATATCAATTAGAATTTCAAATAACTTTAAGGAACTTCTCCTCCTAGTCTTTCTTATACTGACCATTCTGACGAGAAGCAAAAGATAAAACCAGATTTTTACTTATGAAACCAAAGATTTATTTTTTGCACTGATTAAAAAATGAAAGAAAAATCTTTATTATAAGAACAATATGAATAAAAAAGTTTATTTGATAATCATATTTTTGTATAATAAACAAAACATTAGTATTAAATATATTTTTTACCCTTCATATTTTTATGTATCTGAATTTTTTTAACATGCTTGTTTTTAAAAAAAAGATTACTACATCACAAAATTTAATTAAATGTTTATTTTCTGTAATTAGATTTATGTAATTCCCTCAAGATATTTCCACTAGGTGATTACCATTAAGATCATCCATATTTGTATCTCTAGATTTCCATTTGCATTGTAGTAAAATTCAAGGACATTATATTCAATTAGAAAATCAATTTTCATCAATTTTTCTACAGCTAATATTTTTACTTAAATTATATCTCAGTATTTTTCTGTGCAAGGATTCTTAGTACTGATATTGAGAGACAATGTTAATTCTAGCTTTGTTCAAAGTTTAGATGTCAAATTTACAAGTTAAAATACTATGTTTTTGTTGAATGACAGGGGAAACACAGGTATCATATGCTAACAAAATTGGTGTGTAAGTTTTATTTAATAACTAAGCACACTGATAGAGCCACGGAGTGAGTTTTGAAATTCTGAAATTTCTTTCTGTGAAAGTCAGTATGGGATAAAGTATTTATGGCGAGGAATGAATGAGGCAGAATAAGATCCAAGTGAATTGCTTGATAATGCCAAGAATCTTCAGGAAAAAACATGTGTTTTACAACTGTCTAAGAGATCTTGACCTGAAGAAACCAGAAAGAAACCTTCTCCTTCACCTTTTACAGGCCAATAAACTGTGTTTAAAGTTCATACCTATAAAAAGAATGTTTAATTTCTAAAAGGAAAAAAGAAAGACTCTTACATGGTTTTTTTTAGTATTAAAACAAGTAGTGCAAAAAATGTCTAAACAAAGGGGAGAGGTTAGAAATCATCAGGAGAGCAGAGCCTAGAAGACAGATGTGATGTTGACTAAATAGGAAAGATTCAATGGGAACTTGAAAAGACATAGGTAAAGATCAACAGTAATTAATTATATGAAATATGCTGTACATAAATGGATTTATGAAGCACAATGTTAATGAAAGGTTGTATGAAACACAACGTACATGCATGAAACACAATGTAAATGAGTTAATGTACACAAACCAATTTTTAAAAAGGGATCTAAAAGGAAACAAAAAGAAATTACTTAACACTTGTCATTGAATGTCCAAAATTGGGTGCCTATTGATCCAGTGCAGAAGATTTTTGTTGGCCTGATGTTGAAATGTAATCTACATCGAGGGTTTTAGGTGTTAATAGTTTTCTGTAAGTGCTTCGAGTTTTCACTTTCTGCAAGCAAGTTTGTGCTGTCCTCATTAAGTGGGTTTTTTGTTAATTTTTATTCTTTTTAATTCATGTGCATTGTGTTTCATATTTACGTTTCAATCATTCAAAACACATTGCATTTTATACAATTAATTACAATGCCTATTATTACACCATCCTTTGAAGTTCTTATTGAATATTTCTTACTCCTGAACCTTCCCCACAATCTGCCCATGACATTTTGCAATCCTAGAGATTTCCCTCCCTAGCCTTTTCCCGTCATCTTCACCTTTATGTTGCCCCTTTGGGACTTTTCTACATGTCCTACTAATTACTCTTTTATTTTTTATAATAATGGTCTTATGCAATATTTATCCTTATAAAACTGAGTTAGTTCCCTAAGCATAATACTCTATTTCTTCAAATTATGTTTCCAGTATACAAATTGAGTAGGTACAGAGAAAGGATTTAACCATGATGCATATGTTTACAATTTTTAACTAGGCAATATTTCTTTGTCCAGAAAAAAACCTGTTTCTTGGTTTATACATAGGTTTCACATTAGTAAAAATAAGAGTTCAGAAATTCCCATTCTTCACATTGTTAGCTGTAATACATTAAGATATAAGCAGTTAATTGTCCTTGCATAGTTAACAAAACACAAGTAAACATCTTCAGGGCATTCTTGCTTTCAGCCAAGATTCATCTGATGTCAGTAATGTTAATTATCTTTCTAAGGTCTTTTATAAATTCAGTTTGAATGTCTTCAATTCTCTGTCAGCTGTTTTTGAATAATCATCTGAGAGTATTTCCTTCTAAGTTATATTGATTCGATTGTTCACCATTTTCCACTCTCTGTTGGGTCACTTTTTGCAGAGTGGTCAAGATTGTGCATCTTCTGCTTGTTTGTCCAGGTAGCTGCCTTCTAAATTTCTTGGCATGGACTAATGAGCCTGGCCAGGACTGTGTGTGTTCACTGAACCAGCTCAATTTATATGCCATCAATTCTTGGCACCCAATATTTTGTAACTTATTTCTGTGCAGATTTGATGACTTACCTCGGCATAGTTGGTTCTAGATTCCTGTTGCTTCTATTTCCTGAGATGGTTCAGTGTCAACATTTTTTTTTAAACATTTTTTTTTTTTTGGTACAGTAGCTTGGGACCTGTATGCAGAACAGACTATCCGGGAGTCTGTGCTCTATGAGGAGAAATTTGGGGTCAAGATTGATGGAAGATCTATCAACAATCTGCGATATGCAGATGATACAACCCTGCTTGTTGAAACTGAGGAGGACGTGATGTGCTTGCTGCAGAGGGTCAAGGACTGCAGCCTCCAATATGGATTGAGTCTCAATGTCAAGAAGACAAAGATTCTCACCACTGGGCCAGCTGGCAGCATCAGAATGGATGGTGAAGAGATTGAGATTGTACACAGTTTGCTTGGCTCCACAGTCAATAGTCTTGGCACCAGCAGCCAGGAAATTAAAAGGCGAGTTGCCATGGGAAAGTCTGCTGTTAGGGACCTCTCCAAAGTACTGAAGAGTAATGGTATCTCTTTGGAGACTAAGGTGTATCTGATACAGGCCATGGTCTTTGCTGTCACTTGTTATGCATCAGAGAGTTGGACAATGACTGAGGAGGATAGAAGGAGAATTCATGCCTCTGAGCTGTGGTGCTAGAGAAGAGTATTGAGGGTACCATGGACTGCTAGGAAAACAAACAGATTCATCATGGAAAGGTTCAAACTGAGCTGCTTCTTGGAGGCAAGGATTCTGAGGCTCTGTCTAACATACTTTGGACATGTCACAAGGAGGGACAGGTTCTTGGAAAGGGACATAATGCTTGGCAGTGTGGAGGGACAGTGCATAAGGGGAAGGCCCCCTATGAGGTGGATTGATTCAGTGACTGGGGTAATGGGGATGGGTGTGTCGGAGACGGTGCAATTGGAACAGGACAGAGCAGGGTTTAGGTCTGTTATACATAGGGTTGCTATGAGTTGCAAGTGACTCAACGGCACATAACAACAACAAGAACAACCTGGAACATTCTTTCCATTTCACTTTGTTGCTTCCTGCATCATTCAATATTTTTATCTAATATTATCAATATTGCAACTTTAGGCTTGGATTTGTTTTACCAATCTTTTCGTTTGGAAAATATTGATTTTTTGGTATTAGCAGTCAAGGAATCAAAAGACATATTGCATTCAGATAAATATGTTGTCAAAGACCTCTCCAAGGTGTTAAGGAACACGGATGTCAGCTTAAAGACGAAGGTGCACCTGATCAAGCCATAGTCTTTTCAAATACTTCCTTCAAATCTAAAAGTTAAATGAGTATGAAGAATGGTGGAAGACAAATTAATGTGTTTGAGTTGTGTTGTTGGAGAAGAATATGAAATATTCTATGGACGTCCAAAAGCACAAACAAATATATACCAGAGAAGGTGCAGTCATGGTGCTTTTTATTGGAAAGGATGGTGGAGATGTCTCACAGACATCTGTGAAATGTGTCACAGATTTTAAGGATTTTGCGAGGAGAGAAGAGCTCTTGGAAAGGGACATCATGTTTGCAAAGAATCAACAAAAAGATCTTCAATAAGATGAATTGACACAGTGAACATAACCATGACCTCAAGTCTATCAGAGGTGAGGAGGATGACACAGAATGGGGACCTGCTCAGAGCCATTCTTCATGGAATCACTAGGAGTTCTACTCAAATTGATGCCATGTAACAATTTATAGTGAGTATAGATTCTATAGGAGTGATCACTGTACTTCTTTTATCTATTTTTTTACTCCTTATATTTTGACCAACCCCAGTGTCTTTAGGTTGATTTGGGCACAAAGTGACCCAACATCAGCTTTTCAGCACATATAGTACATAAATATATTTCTGAGAAGACTATACTTTATAGTCTCCCTCCTGTCTGGAAGCCGGCTGGGGACTGGTGGGAAGGCGGGCATCTCGATGGAGGCTCAAGGACTTTCGTTCATAGGGTCGCTATGAGTCACCAAGGACTCGACAGCACTCAACAACATAGAGAGAGACAAGTCGGCCTAGTGGACCGAAAGCAATGCTACCAAGCCAAAGGTGGGTGATTCTAATCCGCGACCCTCGGGCCTGTTTATTGGTTTTTGTTCAAACCATCTTCTAGGTCTTATAGCCCTGGTGTGTCCACTTGCTGTACAGAGGTAACTTGTGGTCGCTGTGAAGCTGAACACTGTGACACTGATGTGTCAAATGCGATAACAGTTACCTATGGTGGACAGTGTTTGGTGGCGCTCCGCAGTTGAAACAAGCTTGGAAGCAGGAGTGGCATCTGCATCCATAAATAGCTCACCTCTGGAAACCTTATGAATATGGAGAGAGGATGAAAGCCACGCCTGCAAGTGTCAAGGACTTTCGTTCATAGGGTCACATTGAGTCGCCTGTGACTGGACGGCAATTAACAACAACATATGCTTTATAGTGGATTGCTCAATTCCTTATTCTATCTTAACAATGACATTAACTTTCTTCAAAACATGCACATAAACAAAAACCTTTTCTGTTGTAGTAGTTCTGCTTTTGCCACTATTTTTATTATTTTACTATGATTTTATCTGAATCACTTATTAATTAAGGAACCATTTTTCAAAAGAAAGCTTCTGTAACCAGTAGAACTGATTTATGCATGACAATGACTTCTGATATTCATTTCATGCATAGAAAGTATGGTTCATATGAATTTCTATTAAATATTCTATGTAATTTCTTACTGTGATTAGTTTCCTTTGCTTCTAAGGAAGAATCTCAATAGATATAATTTGTGATCATTCTCCATTATAATCCTACAGCACTCTTCTATCTTTTTTTGCATATGACTGTGACTTTGCATTCAAGTACGGGCTCCACTTAAGTACCAGTAGCAAAACACATTGTATTGTACTTGGAAATTACTATACCATCTTAGCGATATTAATAGGTAACTGTGGATGAATTTATTGTACGTACTTAGGACTGTAACCCCATCCCCACATGGGAGATTGTATATTCAGGGACATTTGGATTTTTCAATTGCCACTGCCCTTGACGACCCTGAAAAATCTATATATAATATTTGTAGACAATATGCAGAAACCTGTAACAAAGGCGTATGGGTATAGAAAGAATTATTCTCAACTGAAAAATCCTCCAGAGAAGAAAAATAATTACAGTTGACAAATCAGAGATATAATTACCAGACTAGGTCATTCTCTTATTCAAAGAGCTCTGAGTGGGTGAAAACACAGAAATGAGAATATTCAAATGATACTAGAAATGCTGCATTAGAATGTGTTACTGAACTGTAAATGCCAAGGGAAAAATGAAGACAATTAAGCAAAAAAATTATGCATCATCAAAATATCTTATTATCTTATGTTTTATAATTTTATTTATTATTGGTTTGCATACAAAATTTCTATACTTTGTGTTTCACACTTTCCTTCTTTCATATTGTGTTTCCTACGATCAATTCCACACACTGTACTTAAGAATTAATCCCCATTGAATTATGCTCACTATTACTCTGTCTATTCAAATCTCCACTGGAACTTTCCCATTTCCTTTACCTCATCCCCCACCCATCAAACTGTGTAGTTTGAGTGATCTCCCCCCACTTCCTAACCTCACCTCCATCCTCCAAAATCTTCCCCATTTGGACTCCCATACATGTTTCACTAGTTATCCTTCTATTTTTACAATAATGATCTTATGCAGTATTTGTCTTTATGAGACTGATTTAGTTCACTCGGAGTAAACCTTTCCAGTCTCTCCCAAGTTCTGTAGCATTTTTAAAATTATTGCCCCTGAATGCTGCATCGTATTCCATTGTGTGAGTGTGCCACAATTTCTCAATTCATTCAGTTGTGGTGGGAAAACATCTCATTACTTTAATTTAAAAATTAGTTATTAAGATGAGAGATTATGTAACAATTTAAAAATATAAATATTTAAAGTAAATTTATATCTGAGTTATTGACATTATCCCTAACTGGTGAAAATTCTACAAGGTTTCCAGTGTTGGGGAAACTTAAACAAACTTTTTGACAAAATTTAACATTAAATATTTTGCTTACTTTTAAAAATTAGAGGGAAATTCTCCTGGTCTAGACCACAGGGAGTTGCCTGGCCAAGTCAAAAGGATTTCCTCTCTGATTTTTATAACCAATCAGCAGCTTTCTAGAAGAAGATAAATATTCTTCACCTTTGCAAGAAAATTTACTTGGTATAAAATATAACAACTAAAATTTAGTGTGAAACTTCCATCTTCCTGTGAAAATTGTTATTTCCTTTATTTTTAATATTGTTTCAAATTTTAATTTTTGTCTTTTAATATATATGATAATTATGTATCTTCAGAATTACATATTTACTAATTTGTCTTTCTTGATATTTTATAATAGTCTTAAGCTTACAATGCTCAAATATTTAGTTGAATCAAATAATTGTATCAAACTTACTTAAAGAATTCTTAATTACAATATAGGGGAGATTATGGAAATGACCCAGGACAGGGCATCTGTAGTGTTTATCATTCAAAATGGCTTTCTTAGCCATTGACTTTGATTTTCACCACATGACTGGGTTGGAAGCTGAAATAGAGCATAGATAAACCAAGCGATATAGGATCAGTCAGTTTTCCCATCTCACAAAGTTGAAATTGAACAAGTTGATCAGCAGACCTACGTGAGAATAACTCAGCAGGTTAGGAGAGCACCAGAGATTGACATGACCCAGAGGTGACTTGGAACTGCTGCTCCAAAGAGTTAGAATCAAGGTTCTTTACCTAATTCTGATGGGAGATAATGGGGGAAGGTGTATTGGAGTCAGCAAGACTGACTCAAGACAGGGCAGGCTTCAGAGCTACCGTACATAGGGTCGCTCGCTATAGGTTGTAGGTGACTTGAAGACACGTAACAACAAAGTCCTTCAGGTTCTGTTCTGTACTGTAGCCCTGCAGTTTATCTTGCCTTAAAGTTATCTGCTCTCCCAAATTCTGTTGTCTTCCTTCGTCTATGGAGTGGTTTAGTGGGGCAAGGTCAGGCCCTCCACTTAAGCCGTTTCTGTCCAGGAGGCTTTCAAGTCAGTTCTCTTTCTCACCACTCAATGTCCCAGCTGAGAAAGATGATGATATATTTTCCCGCATGTAGCTCTTTGTTCCAAACTCTCTTTTCCTGTTTGGCACATAGGATTACTCGACAGCCGTGGTGGAAAAGAGTTCCACAATTTCAATGTTATAATCCCTACCTAATTAGTTTTGTTTGATCTTTCCTGAGGCTCATTGCCTCTAGACTTTAACTCATAACCTAATGAATGACCTTAGATTTCTCAACCTACTAAGCCAGCAAAATGTGGCCCTGACTGTTAACCTATGTCAGTGTTTCAAGTCTTTTTCACTTTCAGCCGGCTGTTGAAAATATTCCTCCAATATTAATGCCACATTCTTGATGGCAAAGCCTCAATAATAATTTTTTAAAATACCCTCAATCTGAATGCCTTCATAATACAAGGCTGGCTTTATGCAAAATCCAATGTGATTCTGAAAATATGTATGCCTGTGAAAGGCAACTGTCTTTATGCATTTATGACAAAACACTATCATAATAACATTGGAATTTGGCATGTATCATCTTTAACATATAAGCAGATGGTGGAGAAAGTGTGAAATAGTAGTGTATGGATAATACTACAGTGATAGAAGAAATTTACATAACTTCTTTCCTCAAGTTCGATTGGGTGTATAGTGTAATTTAATGCGAAAAGAGCATTGTTGTGATTGTTGTCACGTGCTGTCGAATAGGAACCAACACATCTCTGACCCTCAAGTGCAGTAAATTGAATGAGAAGAGACTTTTTTCCATCCTTCTCTCACTGAAAAGAGTATAGGAGATATATTTTAGTTATATGAATGACCCAGGGTAAACTGAATTTTACAACCACAGAAAAAACTCTATCCAAATATACCATTCAATTTGTCATATAAATATTCACTTCCACTTCTTAGGATGTATGATAAAAATGAAACAAAACATAATTAAAACAAACAAGCAAAACAAAAACCCAACTCATCAAGCCAATAAGACTTCTGGTATTGCTTCCAAGTCATAGCACACATACATTAGATTTTGGAGATATAAATGGAATAAAAATTTGTTCTATTGGAGTCTATGAACAACATCCTCAATTTCTTCCACTTTGGCATTAGTTATAGGTCCATATATTTGAATCATATTCATGTTAACAGATCTTCCTTGTATGTGGATGTATAAAATACTATCACTTAGAGCATTGTCCTTTAGGATATACCTTGAACTTGTTCATTTAATTATGAACGGAACATGATTCTTCTTCTGTTTTTTGCTCCCAGCACAGTACATTGTATGACTGTCTGATGCTAATGGTGTATGTCAGTCCCTTTCTGTTCCCTAATGCTTGGAATGCTGATATCCATGCGTTCCATTTCGTTTTTGTAACTTCTGGTTTTTCTACATTCCTACTTCGTACATTCCATGTTGCAATTATGAATGGTTGCTTGCAGCTATTTCTTCTCATTTCTACATATTCTTGTAGCTACAACTACCCATCCTTCTTTGTTGTTCATAGAGTTTTTGAAGGCCTGTTGCTTCACAGTTGGATGACCAGTCCTGCTTCCTAGTCTGGCTTCATATAGGATCTCTGTTGTAATCTGTCCATCATGAGTGGACATTGTCAGGCATTTGACACACCAGTGGTATAGTTTCCATCATCACATTGATCCCTAAGCGGCACAAGTACAGAAAACTGACAAAAACTATTGTACTAATAAAAGCAAACAGTAACAAATTCCAGACAGTCTGCATAAGAATCATATTGCGTACACCTATGGGGGGAAAAAGTCATTGGAGAAACTCCTATCAACACGCAAAACCAAGCCAGGTGCTGACTGTGATCATCATTTACTCATGTGCAAGTTCAAATTGAAATGGAAGATTTTAAAAAAAACAACAACCAAAAAACCAAAAACAAACACAAACCCACAAGAACCAAAATACAACCTTAAGTCTATCCTACCTAAATATAAAATAATCTTAAGAACAGTTTTGAGGCATTCATTACTAATGATAAAATTGCAGAGGAACAGTGGGATGAAGTCAAACATATTATACATTAAGGGAGCAAAGGCCATTCTAAAGATAGAGGAAAAAGGGAAAAAAGCAAAATGGATATAGAAGAAACTGAAAATTACGTTAAAGTATCATGAAGCCAAGACAAAAGGAAGAAATATCGAAGTGAAAAAACCAATAGAAGTTTTCAAAGGGAATCTTGAGAAGACAAAGTTTATGACAAAATGTGCAAAGAGCTGGAGTCAGAGAATGAAAAAAGAACTCACTTGGCATTTTTCAAATCGGACAATAAAAAGGGGTGAATAATGATTGCCTTTAAATTGTGATGATGGCAAAGAATAGTGACTATTCCATGGACTTTCAAAAGAACAAAGACATCTGTCTTGGAGGAAGTAAAGCCAGTGGTCCCTTTGGTGGCAAAGGTGATGAAACTTTGTCTCACGTACTTCAGACAGAAAGGATCAGTCCTTGGAAAAGGATATCATACAGAGAAAGATAAAGGATTCAGAGAAAGAGAGGAAGATCCTCGATGAGATGAACTGACACTGTGAATGCATAAACAGTGAGTTTGAGCATATAAAAAATCACGGCAATGGCACAAGATGATACAAGGATTAGACTGCTATTTTAATTGATTTCTATTATTCCTTTCATAGATGCGGTGTGGAGGAATCTAACAGCGAAAGCAAATCTTAACAATTAGAGAGAGACTGTTTATTTTTCCTTTGGAGTGGCTGATAGCTATTAACAAATAACCCCAATATGTGATATACTGTGAACATATTTTGTTTCTTCATAGTGGAAAAATGTAGAGTTTTATCTAATCTGTCTATGATTAACTTAAATTATAAGCTTCTTTGATGATATGTGTTGTTGCTATATGTCGTCAAAATCAATTCACAGAAAATCTGTGCGCAATAATATGAAACCCTGTTTGTTCACTGTTTCCGCTGTGTTCAGAGTTACAGTGACTGTGTCAATATAGCTCATCTCTAGTCATTGCCCAGCTATGTGATGTATAGCAAGTGAATGCAAAGATTTTGGCCTGAATCAGGCACACCTTAGTCTCCAGATTGACATTACTCTTCAGTACTCTGGAGAGGTCTCTGACAGCAGACTTTCTCAACACAATGTTGTTGTTGTTGTTGTTGTTGTTATGTGCCGTCGAGTCGCCTGCGACTCATAGCGACCCTATGTACAACAGCCCTAAACTCCGCTCTGTCCTGTGCCAATCGCACTGTCTCTGACACTCCCATCCTAATTATCCCAGTCACTGAATCAATCCACCTCATAGAGGGCCTTCCTCTCCTGCGCTGTCCCTCCACCCTCCCAAGCATGATGTCCCTCTCTAAGGACCGGTCTCTCCTCACAACATGTCCAAAGTAAGTTAGACGGAGCCTCAGAATCCTTGCCTCCAAGGAGCCACCTGGTTTAACCCTCTCTAGGACAAATCTGTTTGTTTTCCTAGCAGTCCACGGTATTCTCAATACTCTTCTCCAGCACCACAGCTCAAAGGCATCAATTCTCCTTCTATCCTCTTTTGTCATTGTCAAACTCTCTGATGCATAACAAGTGATTGCAAAAACCATGGCCTGTATCAGACGCACCTTAGTCTCCAGAGAGACACCATTGCTCTTCAGCACTTTGGAGAGGGCCCTAACAGCAGACTTTCCCATGGCAATGTGCCTTTTAATTTCCTGGCTGCTGGTGCCAAGACTGTTGACTACAGAGCCAAGCAAACTAAAGCTGTGTACAATCTCAATCTCTTCACCATCCATCCTGATGCTGCCAATTGGTCCAGTGGTGAGAATCTTTGTCTTCTTGACATTGAGCGTCAATCCATATTGTAGGCTACAGTCCTTGACACTCTGCAGTATGTCTTTTAATTTCCTGACTGCTGTTGCCCAAAGTGTTGATTGTGGAGCCAAGCAAACAAAAGCTGTTTACAGTCTTAATCTCTTCACCATTTATTATGATGCTGTCAGTCGACCCAGTAGTGAGAATCTTTGTTTTCTTGATATTGAGCTTCAGTCCATATTGAAGACTGCAGTCCTTGCCCTTCTGCAGCAAGCACTTCAGGACCTCCTCAGTTTCAGCAACCAGGGTTATATCATCCGCATAACACAGATTGTTGATGAGTCTTTTTCTCCAATCCTGATGCCACATTTTTTTTTTCATAGAGGCCAGTCCAATGGATAATCTGTTTTGCATATAGATTGAAAAGGTATAGTGACAGGACACATCTCTGGTGTACACCCTTCCCCATTTTGAACTATGCAGTATTCCCTTGCTCTGTTCTGACAACTGTTCCTGGTCTAAGTATAGGTTTCGCATTAGCATGATCAAGTATTCTGGACCATATAGCATACTGAAGTAAATTTTGGTTTATATTTTGGAAAAGAATTTTAAATGTTCTTATATTGTTATACATACTATATTGTCATCATGGTTATTAGATGTTATTAAAGGGAGTTCAACTTACAGTGAGTGACCTTATGAACAATAGAAACAAACCTTGTCCCTTCCTGTGCCTTCTTCATCACATCTGGCACTCTTGAGCCCCCTGCTACAGTCACTATGTCAATTCATTTCACGGGGTCTTCCTCTCTTTTGCTGATACATATATAAATTTTAACAGGAAACGCTTAAAAGAAACAATCTTTAAATAAAAGAACTGCAATCTCAAAGGCACATGATTCAAATCCATCAAGTGTTCCTTGGTGGCTATTCCAGTGTTATTTCTTTCTTTTGAAAACCTGCTATGAATTGGTTCTCAATTAATATAACACAACAACAGTCAAGATTTATTTTTTTCACAATTTTCATGGAAAAGCTTTTATCATCAGAGTTGAAAGCAGACTACTGTGTAACATTGTTGTTATTATTGTTGTTATATGCCGTTGAGTCGCCTGTCACTCATAGCAACCCTATTTAAAACAGCCCTAAACCCTGCTCGATCCTGTGCCAATCTCACTGTCTCCAACACACCTTGAAATATTAAATGTACTCATTCACTAGTTTTGAACTTTTGATTCTACACATTACACAAAATTGAAATAATTTGAAAGTATAAAAAGAAAGTCCATTCTCATAGAATGAAAAATAAATATAATAGAAAAATGGAAAATAGTTGACAAAAATATAATTATTGTTGTTGTTGTTGTTGTTGTTGTTGTTGTTAAGTGCCGTTGAGTCGCAGTTGACTCATAGCAACCCTATGAAGAAGAGTCCTTGACGCTTGGGTGCCTTTCATCCTCGCTCCAGGTTCATAGGAAAATATAATTAGGGAAGTATAAAACTAGGCTCAGTTAAATGTATCAATGTTTATTTTAGACATATAGTGTCTCTCCATCTCAGAGGGTCACCATGACGTGAACTTTATTTAGTGACACACAACAAGGGTAAGAACAGTCCTTCTAGAACAGAAATACCAGAAGGGAATGGCTTTAGTAAAAATAATTGTACTGTCTCACAGTGTAAGAGTACTGTAGCCTGAATTTAGGGCTACGCTGTAGGAAAAAATTATCAATGTCAGTACTGCTGGAAAGCCCTTTCTCTGCCCAGCTTTTGTCCCTGGTTCCTTGATGATCCGCTTGTTACATGTGTCCTTGCTTCCGTGTTACATCTACTCTTTTTATATTTCAAAATTGACTGGATTTATAATATGTATGAATGGGGGGAAAACCCACAAAATTTATAAAGTGACTGGTTTTCTATGTAATCTGCAATGATATAACCTCATTAACACAACAAAGACATTCACACTCACAACTAGAGTGATAAGAATTTCATATATATATATATGTGTGTGTATGTTGAGGAATACAACATAATCTGTTGCAATAATGGTCTATATTAAAACAGCTTAAATCAGGGTCATATTCATTCTCTACAGTATTTCTGCGAACTAATTGGTCCAAGGATAGAAAAGAACCTTAACCTATCAGGACATTCTATCTGTGAATAATATTAAGGTATTGTACTATGAAGAAAAGAATATTGAGTTTTTTCAAAAGTGAATTTTTTGGTGTGTGTGTACCTTCTAATCGGATTGGATCCAGCTACCACAGAAGGAGAAGACTGCTCCCCGTTCTCCAGTGAAGCATCTGGTGGATTTGAACCAAGAGTCTTTGAGACTGCAACACAGCTTCTTGTCACCAGGCCACCAGAGCTCTGAAAGTTAGTACTTTAACTAAGATAATTTAGAATCATATAATAAAAATAAACAATCTTCTTCCTAGATTGGATAAAGTGTATAATAAATATGAATAGTAATCTATATCACAATTTTAATTTCTTTTACCTGAGAACACACACACATGCGCACATGGACGGACACACACACACCCCCCCCAAATTGGTGTCACTGCTGTTAAGTCAGTTGACTCACAGTAACCCTCTACTGAGGTTTCCAGGCTGTAAATCTTAAAGGAAAATGTCACCATCTACCTCTTTCAGAGTTGCTGGTGTATTAATGACCAGCTATGCAGTGTTTGGGTTACCAGTGCAACTCTTTGGACAACACCATCAGAGTTATTTTATTGAGTTTATTTTACCTGGTACTATTAACTCAATTTTACTTGCTAAAAGTGAGAAAAATCTTAAAACCCTTACTGCAGAAAGCCAAAGACGAGAGCCTTAAATCTAGACTGCATCTCAACATCAAGAAGACAATAATCTTCATCATCTAATCAATCAGCAACATGTAGACACCCCTCTGAGGGGTTTCTAAAGCCATAAATCATAACTATTTATAGGCAGACATTGCCACCTTCATTCGGAGGAACAGTTGATATATTCAACCTCCTATATTTTAGTTAGTCCATTTCGATATAGAGAGCTTTAACTTGAGGGGTTTGTGTGTTTATATGTATACGCATATTTTTAAAAATACAGTATGTTTCGTATGCACACCCCTAACGAGAGGGTATATATTAAAAGCTGTGTACTATTATTTCACGGTCAATTGCTTGTCTGAAGGCTGTACACAGACTAATGTACAGCTACAACCATAGCCATTTTAAAAAATAATGCACTGAGGCCGAATTCAGTATCCATCATAGGCACTGATGCTTCCAAAAGTCCATCTTAGGCCTTGGAGGAAAAGAGCTTTATAAAATGAGTAAGAGGGAAAAAAATTAATCAAGCATAACTTTCCTGGTTGAGATGCAAGTTCACTCAAGCTATTTCATTTGCCAGATAGCTTTGCCTTCTGTCTTCTGACAATATTGAACTTAATTTGTCCTTTCTGTCTTGATCCAAGTCTCGTAGTCTTCCCTTTCTTTGTTGCCTTGTTTATTTCTTGAAGTCAGTAATGATAATTATTTTTCCTTTCTTGATTTGTCTGCAACATGTCTCTTCAGATTATAAATATTCAATAGAAATAATCTGTATCACAGGACAACATTCTTTCTAGTGTAAATACAAATACAGAAATTTATGAGTAATGGAAACTATGTAACATAAATTAATATTTTGCCTAATTTTAATCTCTGGAAGCAGGAGCGGCATCCACTTCCAAAATGGCTTGCGTCCGGTAACTCTATGTACGAACAGTGCTCAGGCTGTTCGTTCATAGGGTTGCTATGAGTCATCTACGACTCGACGGCACCAAACAACAACAACAAACATATTTTAGTTAACACTGCCATATATTACGTACCACACCACAAGATCTCTTTTCAAATCTCCCGTCAATGAATTAGTTACATCTAAAGTTACCCTTCATAAGGTTTCTTAGGTTACAGGTCTTCACAGACGAAGACTGTTCTTCTTTCTCCTACAAATGACGGTTGGGTTTGAAAAGTGAACTTCTCGGCTGTTAACCCAATGTGTTAGGATGATGTAAACTGTTGCTGGTCCAGTGCTTGCAAATTAAGTCATTTCCACGGTTCTATTTATTTCACTATCCCATTATTATATATTTAATTACTTTTAAAAACCTTATTTTTTTTTACAAATCAGCAAGTTTTCCAGTGACATTTAAAATAATTTATTCTGTTCCTAAATCTAACCTCTTAATCTTAGAAAAAGTTGTTTATAAAAAACCTCAAGGAATTTTTTTCGCACTGAACCATCACCACTGCAATAAATGTGTACACTTGAATTATAATCGATGCCACAAGTGCATTTAACAATTTTCTCATATATTTGCTTTGCTTTCTTTTTATCACTGCAAGACACTTGAAAGGTGTGTTAGCTTTAAAGCTGCCTCTGAATTGTGCTTTTTTAGTGAGTGCCACAAAACCTACTCAATTCTTAATTATCTCCCAGTCTTTATTTTCAATTGTATTCCTTAGGACTCTTTTCATGTGTAGAATATTCTATGTTAATTAGAATTTATGCTTCAGGCAGCTTCAAACATTCCCTATGGTATCTTTCTAAACCAAAGCCCACAGTACGCGACTGTGTTCCTCAGCTCTATGTTATAAGCAATTATAATCATTATTCTGATGTGAAATTTCACAGAATTCTACATTTTATAATGAAAAGCAGTCATTCATTCAGAAAATTACATATGCTATGTTGTGGTGCTGTAATGGTAGCTGAAAACCAAATGTTCTACACCGTTGTTGTTTTAGTGTCCTAAATTTATACAACTTTCAAAATAAAACACATTTACTGAATTTTTACTCAACGTCATAAATGTTAGGCATTCTACAGACATTGTAGTATTTAACTCTTATAACTACTTACTTGTTGCTATTGTTGTTATGTGCTATCGAGTGGCTTGTGACTCATAGCAACCCTGCTCTATCCTGTGCTAGCTAAACTTATTGTCTCTGACACACCTAACATCACCATTACCCCAGTTACTGAATCAATCTATATCATCAAGGGTCTTCCTCTACTTTTAAATTTTATTATTTGTGTGTGTGTGTGTGTGTGTGGTCAAATCGGATCTGACTGGAACAGGAGATTGTCCCTCCTCCAGGAAGAGAATCTGTTGGATTCGAACCACGCACCTCAAGGATTGCAGTGCAGCTTCTTGCCACTAGGCCACCAGGGCTCTCAGGGTCTTCCTCTCTTGTGCTGTCCCTCCACCCTCCCAAGCATGATGGCCCTCTCCAAGGACAGATCCCTCTCTGAAGCATGCCCAAAGTATGCCAGACTAAGCCTCAGAATCCTTGTCTCCAAGGAGCAATCCAGTTTAACTGTCTAGGATGAAACCTGGCAGTTCTCCTGGCAGTCCATGGTATATTCAACACACTTCTCCAAGACCACAGCTCAAAGGAGAGCTCTCTTTCTATCATCCCTAGTCACTGTCCAACTTCCTGATGCATAGTTAAGTAATTGCAAAGATGATGACCTGGATCAGGCACATCTTAGTCTCCAGACTGACATCATTGCTCTTCAGTACTCTGGATGGGTCCCTGACAGCAGACTTTCCCAATTCAATCTATCTAATTACTTCTCTTGTATCTCAGGTACAGGGGAAGGGGTTGAGTCTGAAAGGTTTAATACTTTGAAAAGGTGACATATGAGCGTACACACAAATACACAGCCACTGTTGTCAATTACAAGGCATAATTCCTTAGGGTAGAGTAGAACTTCTCTATACTCTTCCCAAGGTTGAAAATATTTATAGAAGCAAACTTTTTCCATGCTAAGTGCCTTTGTGCTTGTGTTTTATAACAGGAGACCAAGAGGTATAATTGATATTTTGTATATTGTGGTTACACTGTGGCTGACTCTGAGAATGGGAATCCCAGAACACTTGATCATGCTAATGTGAAACCTATACTTTGATGAGGAGGCAGTCCCAAGAACTGAGCAAGGAAACACTGCATGTTTCAAAACTGGAAAGGGTGTATGCCATGGATGTGTCCTATCTCCATACCTTTTTAACCTATGTGCAGAACAGATTATCCAGAGGCAAAAGTGTGGTATCAGGATTGGAGGAAGATTCATCAACAATCTGTGTTAGGCAGATGACACAACCCTGCTTGTTGAAACTGAGGAGAACCTGAAGCGCCTGCTGCAGAGGGTCAAGGACTGCAGCCTACAATATGGATTGAGGCTCAGTATCAAGAAGACAAAAATTCTCACCACTGTGCATTTGGCAGAATCAGGGTGAATGGTGAAGAGATTGAGATTGTACACAGCTTCTTTTGCTTGGCTCCACAGTCAACACTCTTGGCACCAGCATCCAGGGAATTAAAAGATGTATTGTGATGGGGAAGTCAGCTGTTAGGGAACTCTCCAATGTACTGAAGACCAATGGTGTCACTCTGGAGACTAAGATGTGCCTGATATAGGCCGTGGTCTTTGCAGTCACTTGCTATGCATCAGAGAGCTGGACAATGACTAGGGAGGATAAATAGAAAATTGGTGTCTTTGAGCTGTGGTGTTGGAGAAGAGTATTGAATGTACCATGGACTGATAAGAAAAAGAACAGGTTCATTCTGGAGAGGGTTAAGCCAAGCTGTTCCTTGGAGGCAAGGATTCTGAAGCTTAATCTGACATACTTTGGACATGTTGCATGGAGGAACCAGTCATTGGAGAGGAATGTCATGCTTGGGAGGGTGGAGGGACATCACAGGAGAGAAAGATCCTCTATGAGGTAGATTGATTCAGTGACTGGGGTAATTGGGGTGGGTGTGTCAGAGACAGTGAGATTGGCACAGATAAGAGCAGGTTTAGGGCTGTTGTACATAAGGTCGCTATGAGTCACAGGCGATTTTATGGCACATAACAACAACAACAACAACAACAACATTCCTTTAAGACACATAGGAAGCAATTGAAAATGCCATGGCTTGGACAAGGCGCCTCTTCGCCTCTTCGGTCTTCACAGCACGCGTTTTAGATCTCCCTCAATTTGTGCAAAAGAGAACAGCTGCCTGGGGAAGGCAAGCTTTCCCCCGGGCCACTTAGGTAAAGTTTTCTCTTCTGAGTGATAATAGTAGTTAATCCCTCCTCCTTGCTTCTATGGGACAAAAAGATGGCAGTCTATTCCTACAAAGATTTAAAAAATCAGAAACTCTAAGGGAAATTTCTACTTTCTCCTTTTGGGTCATTATGAATCTGAAGCCTTTTACTGTATATGGATGTTTTTCTGAAATTTGTGCCTAAAAAAATAATACACAGGGTTTTAATTAGGAAATGAACACTTTAAGTATAGTTAATAATTCAGGTTGAGATAATTTGTTTTAAAAAATCAACAACAGAAATGATATATGAATGAAGAATTCTGAAAATTTGTTTTGGTGCCCCAAGGCTAATTTAACAGTATCTTTCCAATGTTCACATCTGAATATTCGAAGGAAGCTCACAATATGAATCAATGAGAATTCTTAATAATGAGAAGAAAAAATATGAGTTACACACTAGCAACGGTCTTTACATTTAAAATAATAAATGATTAAATAGGTGAGTGACACCATAGCACCTCAACCATTTTTGAAAAAAGATTAAAACTATCATTTAAAAAAAGGTAAAGAATATTTTGCATAAAGGACAGACCTAGAATAGTTAATCTCTCTATATTGACACTGTGTAGATCATAACAAACTGTGGCTGACTCTGAGAAGAATGGGAATCCCAGAACACTTGATCGTTCTAATGCGAAACTTATACTTGGACCAGGAG
>NW_006399838.1:12308230-12310354 GCF_000299155.1 Elephantulus edwardii | reverse complement strand
ACTGTGTCAATAGACTGTAATCCTGTCCTATCCCATTCTCACCATTTCTGGCACAATGGAGCCTATTCATGCGGTTACTGCATCAGTTGATCTCATTGGAGGTCTTCTACTCTTTTGCTGACCATTCATCCCTCCAAGACTGATGTCCCTTTCCAAGGAATAGCCTCTCCTGGCTCTCTCTCTCTCTCTCTCTCTGTCTCTCTCTCTCTGTCTCTCTCTCTCTCATATATATGTTGTTGTGTACCGTAAAGATGGAACTGATCCTTACACATAGCTGACCCTCCAGCGGGTGGGTATTCAGAGGCAGTTAATCACACGGGTGGAGAATGTCCATCTTTCCTGTATGGTCAACCAGGAGATTTTTTAAGAATATAATTATCCTAACAGATTATTGACTATTCTCATTTATTTATTTTTTTTAAGTAAACAACATCAATCTGCTTGAATTTAGCAGAATATTTTCTTTGCAAACTCTGGGTAACATACTTAGAGAAAAAAATAATTTATTACATTACTTATAGTTTCAGTTTAATAAAATTATACACTGCTCTTTTTTTCTTAAATCTTAGTATTATGTAATACATACAGGGTTACAGCACATAATTTTCCGGTGTTGCAATTCTCATGCTAATCCTCATGTACAAATAACTATGCATTTATAAAAATATATATATCATAAAAACCATAATACTAAAAACTTTTAGAAAAATAAAGTGAATATTTGTCTTAGAACAGAACTGATATATGATGCAGTAGTCAGATATGAAGTCAGGTGCTAGGTTGAGAAATACCTATGTTTGGGGAATTCTATTTGTCTATGCTATTGCATTTCTGAGAGTGTCATATAAACTAGACAATTCTAATATTGAAAATAAAACATTAAACTTCAATATGGAATTGAGGTGAATTTTTCAGTACGCCATTTAATGACAAATATAAGAGTTCTTTGATGAAATAGTGTTAGAATATAAGTAGAGTATTCTATGTTCATATAAATTATGATTGAGGCCAGTTTAATTTTTTCTAGGGTTACATATAAATGAGAAAATGAGTGTTAGCATTTTTATAAGGCCACAAAATGTCAGTTGTTGAATAATGAATATGAATAAATACCCATCAACAGAATTTTAATCCACTTCCTGTTATACTTTAAAGGAACTGCCTCAGTAATGGATAGATACTTATCATTCCATTGCAGGATTCAATTTAAAAAATGTTTTAAAGTTGAACAGCCATTGTGTATTTTTTTTATCCATTATATATTAAAAAGCAGGCTATCACCTTCTTACCTCTTTACGATGAATCTCTTGCTATGTTTTACTTAACAGTGTAGTAAGTGCTCTACAATATTAACGACATGCAATAGAGAGTTTTACTATGAATCTTTTCTTAATTTTTTCTTTTTTTATCCATGTAGTTACCTTATCACTTTTTAAAATTCATTTTAGTCAAAGTTTAATGAAAGAGACTTAGACTTTCCAGTCATTCATTGTTGCACTTTTCTCCCTACTCACACCCTCCCTCTCAATTCACTCTTCTCCTTGAAAAGAAAGAAAAACTCTTTCATTGTTTGCAATCCCTGCCCCCACCGCCTCCACTCCACTATGCATCTTTCACACTGGACTTCTGTAATGACAAGAATACACATTCATATATCCCTTTTAAACAGTTCCATCCCTCTTCTGTTTCAAGGCAATATATATCATTCTTCCCCTCCTTTTCTGTTTTCCCTCAACTCTGATGTCAATCCTGTTTTCCAACAGTGGAGCTTGTGTAGAAACTTGAACCCTTATTCACTGTTGGTGGGAGTTTAAAATGGTGCAACCACTATGGAAGGCAGTATGGCGCTTTCTTAAAAAGTTGCAAATAGGGATACCATTTAACCCAGCAATTCCACTACTGGGAATTTAGGGAATTTGCCCTAAAGAAACCATAACTGCCACCCAAGCAGATATATGTACATATATGTTTATCGCAGCTTTGTTCCCAACAGCAAAGAGCTGGAAACAACCTAAGTACCCCTCAAAAAATGAATGGATAGAGAAGCTCTGATATATTCACACAATGGAATACTATGCAGCATTGAAAAACAAGGAACTCATGAAATATTATGCAAAATGGATG
>NW_006399838.1:12306015-12307100 GCF_000299155.1 Elephantulus edwardii | reverse complement strand
TCCTACTACACTGCCGTGGTAGTCAAGACAGCATGGGACTGGTACAATGACAGACACATAGATCAATGGAATAGAATTGAGAACCCGGAAATCAGCCCATCTATTTATGGGCAATTGGTTTTTGACAAAGAGATGAAATCAGTTAGGTGAGGAAATGACAGTCTTTTTAACAAATGGTGTTGGCAAAACTGGAAAACTATCTGCAGAAGAATTAAACAAGAATGTTTTCTTAATGTTTAACCCAAAGTATGATTAGTGTGCTGTAATATTAACTACATACAATACATAATAATGAGTAAAGATTGCTATATCATGTCTTTATGTGAGAGGAACACTATACTACTATATTATTCATTCAAAATCTTTATCTGATGTTTTACTGGTAATATTAAATGGAGAAAAGCAGAAGTAAATTTTATGGTGATAGGTCCTTGTTAGGTCAAACATTCTTCACTCACTGCCTTACGACTTCAGTCTTCATGAAACAAAATAGAACAATAAGAGCATTAATACTTGATTTATATTGCTGACCTCATTCTTGTTTCTATCTTTAATTATCTAGGATCTTCTGCATGCTACTTAAACTTTCAGAGAATCCAACTCTCTAAAATACTGTTGTTGTTAAGTGTCACAGAGTTGTAAATGACCCATAGTGACCGTATGAACAAAAGTCTTGAACACAAAACTTTCATCTCTTCCCCAACTTCATAGTTTCCAGAGGCAAACTTTTTTGGAAGTAGATGCCATTACTGCTTCCAAGGTTGTTTTATTCTGGAGATCCACAAAAACTAGGTCTGAGGGCCTCATGTCCAAGGGCCCAAAAGACTTTTTTAAACATGAGGCCATATCCAATCAGTTCACACCCTGTTTTGAGCAAGAGCCACACCCTAGTCTCAATCCCAAACCAGAAAACAGACCTTCGCAGATAGATACAGATAAAGATATCCCTTCTTTTTTCTATTTGTTTGAAATAATTTAAGTAAAATGGCTTATAAATCTTCTCTGAATGTTTGGTAAACTTCAGCCATGAAGCCATCTAGTTCAGGACTTTCATTGTGGGGATATATATATATATATATATATAT
>NW_006399838.1:12302586-12305915 GCF_000299155.1 Elephantulus edwardii | reverse complement strand
GTAAGGCATGAGTTTCAAAGATTTTTCTTTCTTTTCCTCTAATTTTTCAAATTTTCAGAATATAACTTTTCATAAAATTCTGATATTATAAATTTAATTTCATCTGGATCTGTTGTGATGTCACTTCTATCATTAATTAATCAAGTTATTAGTGTCTTCTTATTTCTTTAAGTTTGCCAATGGTTTGTCAATTTTGTTGACTCTTTTAAAAAACAACTTCTGTGGGTTTTTTTTTTTTTGATGGTTTCAATTGTTTCTGTTTCAATCTTGTTGATTTCAGCTCTTGTTCTTAGAATTTCCATTGTTCCAGAGGCTGAAGGTTTATATTGTTGTTCTTTTGCTGTTTGCTGAAGGTGTTGAGTTAGATCATGAACTGATTCTTTCTTCATATTTTATATGTGTGACTATTGCTATGAATTGGCCCCTGAGGACTGCCTTAACTGCTTCCCTGAGATTTTGTCATGTTGTATTTTCATTATCATTTGTTTCAAGGAATTTTTAAAAAATTTCATTTTTTTATTTCTTCTATAACTCAATCATGCTATAGCACGGCAATTGTTAGCTTCCACATTGATGGTTTTATATGCCTTATTTTGTGGTTAATTTCTATTTTTATAGCATTGTGTTCTGGGAAGATATTTTGTGTAATTTCTATGCTTTGTTTATTTTTTGAGGCTTGTTTAATGCCCTAATATGTGATATATTCAGGAAAATATACAAGGTCAAATTGGCTGAAAGCAGAGTTTCATCTTTGTTAAGTTTGAGATAACCTATCCTTTGGTGAGAGTGGTATGTTAAAGTCTCCCACCACTATTGTGTTGCTATTTCTTTCTTCAGTTAACAGTTGTTTTATGAGTTTAGCAGTTCTATCATTTGGTGCACAGATATTGACCAATGCTGTATCTTCTCGATCTAATGTGCCCTTAATCACTATATAGTGCCCTTCCTTATCTTTTACGGTGATTTTCATTCTGAAGTCTATTTTATCAGAGATTAATATGGTCAGTACTACTTTTATGTGGATATAATTTGCTTGGTCTATATTTTTTCCCCAACTTTTGATTTTGAGTCTTTCTCTTAATTTCTTTTTTTCTTTTAAATTTTTTAATTTTATTTTTATTGTATTATTTTTACGTGTACCGTGAAATCAGATCTGACTGGTACAGGAGGAGATTGCCCCCTGCTTCTCCAGCAGAGCATCTGGTGGATTTGAACAGTGTACTTCTGGGATTGCAGTACAGCGTCTTTCCACTAGGCCACCAGAGCTCCCTCTCTCTTCATTTCTTAGATGTGTTTCTTGTGGCCAACATATTAATGGGCTTTGCTTTTTAAATCCATTCTGCTACTCTTTTCCTCTTGATTGATGCATTTAGTCCATTCATATTAAGTGTGATTATTTACCACTGTGCTTCCTGTTAATATGTTCCATCCACCTTCCTTTGGTGTTTTGGTGCAAAGGACTTCTCTTAAAAGTTCTTGTAGATTTGGTCTTGTTTTCACAAAGTCCTTAAGTTCTTTTTTTTCTGCAAAAGATATTATTTCTCCTTCATATCAGATGGAGAGCTTTCTGTATATGCTATCCAGTGGTCTTCTTCCTCTCTGGTACGGTTTCTGCTGAAAAACCAGAACTTAATCTAATTGCTTTTCTTTTGTTTATCTAATGCTGCATTCAGTATTCAATCCATATCTTTTTTTTATCATAAATAGAGGTTTATTGGTCAGTGTAGGTCATATCTTTTATTTTGAAGAATTTGCCTATGATATATCTTGATGGATTTCTTTCTGAGTCTAGTCAATTTGGTGTTCAGTGAGCTTTCTGAATGTGGATTTTCTCATCATAATATCTGGGAAGTTTTCTTCTAGTACCTTCTCCACTATTTTCTCAGTGATTTCCCTATTTCCCTCAGATTTCAGAATTCCTAAAATATATATGTTATTCCTTTTGATTTAATCTCACATGATTGTAATGTTTTCTTCATTTTCTTTATGTCTCCTCTCTAGTTTTTCTTCTAATATGCTTCTGTTGAGGTTCTTGATTACAGTTCACTGACGTTCTGCCCCATCTCTTCTGTTCTATTTTGTTGTCCTTTACACATGTTGGATACCTCTGCCATTTTAGTCTTAATATTCTGGATTCCATCTGTTATTTATAGTACTGTCTTGGCAGTACCTCTTTATCTACAGTTTCAATTCTTTCTTCCACTTTTATTTGCAGTTTTTTCTGTATTTGTGCAAGTTCCTCATCATCAGTATATTTTTACTGTCTCTGTGTATCTGGGGCATTTGCTTTCTTAGTGGTTTCCATTGTTTCTGCCCTCATTTGCAGTTTCTTCTGTGTTTGTTGTTGTTGCGTTCCATCGAGTCACGCATGACCTATGCAGCTCTGAATCTTGCTCTATCCTGAGTCAGTCTCACTAATTCTGACACACCAACCCTTCATTGCCTCGGTTACTGTATCAATCCATCTTATCTGGCATCTTCCCCTCCTGTGCTTCTCTCCACCCTTCCAAGCATGATGTCCTTCTCCAAGGACAGGTCCCTCATGGCCACATACACAAAAAGTATGTGAGAAGGAGCCTCAAAATTTTACCCTCCAAGATTTCACCCTCTCAAAGACAGACCTATTTGTTTTCTTGGCAGTCCATGGTATGTTCAAGGCTCTTTCTTCTCCGGCCGCACCATCCAAAGGCAACAATTCTTCTTCTGTCTTTTTTTACTCATTGTCTAGCTCTCTGATGCCTAGCAAGTAATTGCAAAGACCATGGACTGGATCAGGCACAGCTTAGTTTCCAGACTGACATGTTGCCTTTCAGTACTCTGGAGAGGTCCCTGACAGCAGATTTTCCCAATGCAATTTGTCTTTTCCTTTCCCAACTACTGTGTTAAGACAGTTGATTATAGAGTTCAGCAAGCCGTAATTGTTAACAACCTCAATCTCTATCTATCATAGTGCTTCCAGTTGGCCCAGTAATGAGAATCTCTGTCTTCTTGATGTTGCACTTTAAAACATATTGAAGACTATAGTCCTTGACCTTCTGCAGCAAGAGTTTCAGGTCTTCTTCAGTTTCAGCAAGCAAGGTTGTGTCATCTACATAATGTAGGTTTTTGATGAGTCTTCCTCCAACCCTGATGCCACACTTTTCCTCATAAAGACCTACTCCCAGAATGATCTATTCTCCATATAGATTGTAAAGGTAGAGAGATAGGACACATTACAACACACTCTTCTCCTGATTTTGTATCATGTAGTGTTTCCCTGCTTTGTTCTGAAGACTGCTTCCTGGTCCAAGTATAGGTTTCACATAAACACAATCAAGTGTTCTGGGGTT
>NW_006399838.1:12290441-12300821 GCF_000299155.1 Elephantulus edwardii | reverse complement strand
TTTTTTTATTTTATGGTGTTACTGATTAGTTGCCAAGGTAAAATGTTCAGTCTATGTAGAGAGTTAGTCACTCTACCATAAATCTTTTCTGGGAAAATTTGCTCTTCCTACGGTCATTAATTGATTTTTCTCTCTATTCTGCACTGTAGCCATGAAGGAATCATGCTTTGATGTAGTCCCTCAAACAACTCTATAATCCTCCTTTGTGTATGAACTGGCTGAATCTTGTGAGACCAGGCTTTCTACTCAGCAGTTCTTCATTCACCGTTTCTCCTGGAGCTTAATATCTTCCTTTTGTCTCTGGAGTAGCATGAGATTAGAAATCAGGGCCACCAAGTAAAAAAGCTTGTTGGTAGTGGGTCTCTAGTCAGTGATACAAAAATTATTTCTTTTGCTTGTAGCTCAGTATACTAAAGTCTCTTGTCGTGCCTCTTGTTGTGCGTAGCCCTTGGGATGGCCCTGCAGCCATGGAGGCAGAGAGCCCCAGAAGGAGGGACCTATAACCTCAGGGAAGCCTCAGACCTGTGTCTCCACAATCAATGGAGAGTACTTGCTTTCAGTCCAGAGCTTCTGTGATAACTTCCATATGTAACAGAAATTTCAATCTATAAAAGCAAATCAACCAGCCACCATACCAAAGTCCCCTACAAGTTTAAACCATTAACTTCTCATAATATGTTTGGGACATGACCATCATATATGGAAGAAAGATGAATAGACCATGATACATGGAGAAATGATTGAAGTGGCCAAGGACTACATTTCAATTGGTTCCATCACTGATATCAATCAAAGCAACAGTCAAAAAATTAAACCTTGTATTGCAATGGGAAATTTTTCCCCCCAAGGACCCTTTTAAAGTGCTAAAGAACAAGAAAGTAATTTTAAAGTCTAGAGTACATCTGGCATAAGTATAGTATTTTTCAAGTTCACAGGGAGTTGCCCTGCTAACCCAACAGTGACACTTCTCTGGTAGCTCTAATAAATCAGTGGTTCCATTGAAGAAAGAGGGACAATCTCTTCTTTCACAATAGAACCTCTCAAAAATGGACCACTTGGTCATGAGTTGCCTGTAATCCAACACCAATGAGTTTTGAGTCTGATGTGTGTTAAAGTTTGACGAGTATGGCAGATCAAAAATAATTGATGTCTTTGAATTGTGGTATTAGAAAAGAGTATTGAAAACACTGTTAACAGTCAAAAGAACAAATATTATCTATTTTGGCAAAAACACAACGAGAATGGTCCTTAGTGTCAAGGAGGGTGAGATGGTCTTATACACTGTGGTCATGTTGTCAGAGGGCCTAGCCTCTAGAAAAAGACATTATGTTTGGAAAAGTGGAGGAATAGTGAAGGAAAAGAAGAACTAAAATAAAATATATTTACAAAATGATCGCAACAGTGAAGTTAATTGTAGCAGAGAGTACAAGGATGGTGCAGAACTGGGCAGGGATTTGTTTAGTATTATGTGGACTCACTATAAATTTGAGGTGACTTGCAGGCACCTAGTTACAACATATAAATAAATAGCCAGACCATCATGATAATCTAGTTATTTTTCTTTGGTTATTTTTCATTGGTAGATTTTAAGTGCTGATCTTTTGGTTAACAGCCCAATATATAATCCCTTGGACTAGAAAGCATCCATAAATAATGACTGTTATTTCCAATAAGTGAAAATGTTAAGAATAATTCAAACCCAGCAAATATTCATTACATTTCTTTCAATTGTAGAGAGTTTCATTTGTTCTCACCATCTTTTTCCCAACTTCATAAGCAGAAGAGTATGAAAGCAGAGTAAAATGACAGAGATACTGTTTGTATTAGAGGAAACTTAATTCAAAGAGTGTCCTCAAATTAGTCACTGTCTTCACCCAAATGTTACATACTTAGAACTAAGGTTCCTCAAAACTAGTGTTCCCCCAATTGGTCTTTCAACTATCCTGTAAGGAATGTATATAAAGCTGATTCTAATCTCTGGAGTTCTCACATTGCCAAATCCCTGTCTAAAGTGTTTAGATATTCAGATAAAGCTCTTAGGCATCAACCAAGTCTGTCAAACATCACAAACACAATATTCACCTTTCAGAGATTTACAGTGCACATTATCATAAATTGTCTAAACAAATCTACCTTAAAGAAATATATTTAACACTTTTATAAGTCTTTCACAATGTTACTTAAATCTATAACCTTTTAAAAAAAGACCCAAACAACAAAACACCAAACCCAACCTTTCATAAATCTGAAGTCCTCGGATTTTGAAATACTGATATGAATGATATGAAATGCTGCTCTATATAATATCCTAGCAGATTCAATTTAAAGGAAATCTTGGATACATATTGAAATGAATAATAAAGACCATAGAAGACCAATAATAGCAAACATGCAGGGTGGATCAAAGCAATTTAGGGCTTTTGAAGGCTGCAAGCTCTTGGAAGCCATTTATGATTCCTTTACCCAATTTCTCCTTTTTCTTTGGAACAATCAACTCTTTTGTTAGGAGCCCATCTCTTCACCATTTGTGTCACAATGGAAGTGCTCTCATGTCAACGAGTAGCATTTAATTTTAAATTTTGAGACAGGCAAATAATTTGTAGAATCATTGAACAGATAAATCCAGGACCACTTTTACTCAGAATTAGTTAGCAAGAAGAAGTTACATTAGGGCACAATCACAAAAAAATTTCTTCTTATCTAGACTTCTAATGTTTTAAATCATTTGTAACCTGTTGAAACGCCATGGCCTGACTTGAGTTGGGAGATGTAGATGATAGACAGTATAGACCTTAGATTGTGCTTCAGAAGAACAGTTAAGGATGACTAAAGCTCACTGGAAGAACAAAACCAAACAATAGTCTATAAGAAACCAGTACTATAATGAAAAAAAATATTATTTTTCCCCTGTAAAAATCTCAGTTTATACTTTAGATTTAAAAATGACAAGTGTAACTTCTCATCACTTTCACCCATCATGTCCAAACATTCATTCACTTCAGACTCAGAGAAATATTTTTTTTCTGAATCATCAGTAAGACTAATATTATAATCTCAAATCACATCCCTTTTGTTATTTAGTTCCTATTTAATTGGAAGATGCTGCAATTTTGATGTTATGACAGCTTCATGAAAATATGTAAACCTCCTTAAGAGTTAATATTATCTTCAAAAGTAATATTATTGTTTTATTTATAAAATGAAATATATAACTTGCTATAAACTTTAAATGAACTAAAATAATATAAACAGAATCCATATTTTATAAAGTCTTTAGAAATAACATCTTTGAGGTAAATTTAAGGATGTATTAAATTCAGCTCTCAGTTATGTGCAGTTCGCAAATTTTTGTGTTCCAGACCATATCATGCTGATTCGTGAGTTTCTAACATCTTCCACCACTCTTATCCATGTTCTCAAAATCTTGACTACGAATTCATGAAGTGAGGCACTGAGAAGCCCCAAATTAATATAATCTTATTTAGAAAACCGATACATTAAGAGTTCTTTTAATTGGGAATCACTCCCTCACTTTGCTACTTCTACATCATGTCCATAATCTCAAATGTACATTTTACAAGAAATTGCATACAGGACTCCCAGAACACATGATTGTGCTTACACAAAACCTATACTTGGACCAGGTAGCAGTTCTCGTAAAAGACCAAGGAAATACTGCATTGTTCATAATCAGGAAAGGACTGTATCAGGGATGTGTTCTATCTTCATACCTTTTTCAATCCATATGCAGAACAGTTCATTCAGGAGACTGGGATCTACGAGGAAGAATGTGGCATCAGGATTGGAGGAAGACTCTTCAACGACCTTCGTTATGCAGATGAAACAAGCTTACTTACTGAAAGTGAGAAGGACTTGAAGCTTTTGTTGGAAAATTGTCAGGAATTGTAGTCCTCAATATGGATTGAAGTTCAACATCAAAAAGAAAAGATTCTCATCATGGAGAAGAGATTGAGGTTGTTAACAACTACAGCTTGTTTGTTTCCATAAACAATACTCTTGGCACCAGCAGTCAGGAAAGCAAAAGATGAATTGCATTGGAAAATTCTCTTGCCAGAGGACTCTCCAGAGTACAGAAAAGCAATGAAATCAGTCTAGAGACCAAGTTGTGCCTGATACAGGACATGGTCTTTGCAATTACTTATTATGCATCAGAGAGTTGGACAGTGACTAAGGATGATAGAAGAATCAATGCCTTTGGTTGTCATGCTTAGACATACCATGGACAACCAAGAAAACAAATGGGTCTGTCTTTGAGAGAGTAAAACCAAATTTCTCCTTGGAGGCTAGGATTTTGAAACTCCATCTCACATACTTTTGGCATGTGGCCTGGAGGAACCAGTATTTGGAGAAGGACACCATGCTCAGAAGTGTAGAAGGACAGCACAGGAGAAGAAGACCTCAGATGAGATGGATTGATATGTTAACTGGTGAAATGAGTATAGATGTGTCAGAATTAGTGACACTGGCTCAGGACAGGGCAGGCTTGAGAGCTACTGTATATAGGGTTGCTTTGAGCTGCAGGCAACTCAATGACACTTAAAAATAACAACAACAACAATAACAACAACATGAGTTTATATTATTTTTTTTTTGGGGGGGAAGAAAGTTTCTATTTCTAGAAACTAATGAATGCTATCACCGCACCATATATAAAATATTCTAATCACTGTCATTAACTTGGTTTTGAGTCAAAGTACTTACCATGGGGTTTCTTAGGTTACACACCACAACAGAAAGGGACCAGCCATTGCACTCCATGGATTCCAATCTCTGGAGTCATGAAACCTCTGAGCTAGCAGCAAAACTCTCTATAGACTATTCCACTAGAGTTCCAAAAGCGAATTTGTATATATGGGCCTTACTTCAAACAGGTAAGTTAAATCTCTGGATCCATAAAGCTCTGAATTAACTTCAATACTCACTAATGGATATTTCACCAGGACTGCAAAAAGGAATCTATATGAGTGGATCTAACATAATGTATATTCAAAATTACATACAAACTCTGTAATATCATAGATCCTCACAGTGACTAGTATGTGTGTGTGTGTGTGTGTATGTGTGTGTATAAAAGAAATAGTTTTATATATGTTGTTTTTGTTGTTGTTATGTCCCATCAAGTCACTTGCAACTCACAGTGACCCTATTATGTACAAGAGCTCTAAACGCCGTTCTATCCTGTGCCAACCTTGCCCTCTCAAACACACTCATTCCCACCACTCCACTCATAGAATCGATCCATCTCATTGAGGGTCTTCCTCTCCTGTGCTGTGCCTCCACTCTCCCAAACATGATGTCCCTCTCCAAGGACCAGTCCCTCCTTGCAGCATGCCCAAAGTATGTCAGACGAAGCTTCGGAATCCTTGACTCCAAGGAGCATGCCGGCTTCACCTTCTCGAGGACAAACCTGTTTGTTCTCCTAGCAGTCCATGGTGTATATACAATACTCTTCTCCAGTACCACAGCTCAGAGGCATCAATTATCTTTCTATCATCCCTACTCACTGTCCAACTCTCTGATGCATAGCACATAATTGTGAAGACTATAGCTTGGATCAGGCGCACCTTAGTCTCCAGCCTGACATTGTTGCACTTCAGTACTCTTGAGCGGTTCCTCACAGCTGACTTTCCCAATGCAATTCATCTCCTGATTTCCTGGCTGCTGTTACCAAGAGTGTTGACTGTGGAGCCAAGTAAACTAAAACTGTCAACTATCTCAATCTTTTCACCATCCATACTGATGCTGCCAATTGGCCCAGTGGTGAGAATCTTTGTTTTCTTAATGTTGAGCTTCAATCAATATTGAAGACTGCAGCCCTTGACCTTCTGCAGCAAGTGCTTCAGGTCCTCCTCAGTTTCAGCAAGCAGTGTTGTGTCATCTGCATAATGCAGGTTGCTGATGATTCTTCCACCAAGCCTGATGCCACATTCCTCCTCGTACAGCCCAGCGTCTCGGATGATATATTCTGCATACAGATTGGAAAGGCATGGAGGCAGAATACATCCTTGACAGACCCCGTTCTTGATTTTGAACCATGTAGTGTTGCCACTGGACCAATTGGCAGCGTCAGGATGGATGACGAAGAGATTGAGAGTGTTCACAGCTTCACTTTGCTCGGCTCCACAGTCAACACTCTTGGTACCAGCAGTCAGGAAATCAAAAAGCATATCGTGATGGGAAAGTCTGCTGTTAGGGACCTCTCAAAGGTACTCAGGAGCAACAGTGTCTCTCTGGAGACTAAGGTGCGCCTGATACAGGTCATGGTATTTGCAATAGCTTGGTATGCATCAGAGAGTTGGACAATGACTAGGGAGGACAGAAGGAGAGTGGATGCTTTTGAGCTGTGGTGCTGGAGAAGGGTACTGAATGTACCCTGGACTGCCAGGAAAACAAACGGATTCATCTTGGAGAGGATTAAACCAAGCTACTCTTTGGAGGCAAGGATTCTGGGGCTTCGTCTGACATACTTTGGACATGTTGCCAGGAGGGACGGGTCCTTGGAGGGGGACATCATGCTTGGGCGGGTGGAGGGACAGCGCAGGAGGGGAAGACCCTCTATGAGATGGATTGATTCGGTGACTGGGGTAATCGGGATGGGTGTGTCAGAAGCGGTGCGGTTGGCGCAGGATAGAGCAGGGTTTAGAGCTGTTGTGCATAGGGTCGCTATGAGTCGGAAACGACTCGACGGCAAATAACAACAACAACAACAACAGTGTCTCCCTGTTCTGTTCTGGCGACTGCCTCTTGGTCCAACTATAGGTTTCACATTAGCACAATCAAATGTTCTGGGATTCCCATTCTTCTCAAGTTTAACCCCAGTCTCCTATGACCCGCACTGTCAAAAACCCTTTGCATAGTCAATGAAGCACAGATAGACATTCTTCTGGTATTCTTTGCTTTCTTCCAAGATCAGGTACACAGCAAATTACTGAAAAAGCCATGACATGGATTAGGCACACCTTAGTCTTCAAATTGACATCACTGCTCTTCAGTATTTTAGAACGGTTCCTGTCAGCAGAATTTCCCAAAACAATATGTCTCCTGATCTGCTGACTGCTGGTACCAATGGTGTTGATTATGGACCCAAATAAGATTATACTCTTTACAGTTTCAATCTCTGCTGTATCTATCATGATACTGCCTATTGGTCCAGTGGTAAGGACCTTTATTTTCTTGGTGTTGACAGAGAGGTTGCAGGCTGAATTAAAAATAAAAGTACCAACATAGTTCTTATTTAGTTCGCTTAGAGGCTTCCCTAAGTGTATGGCCAGGAGGTTTAAAATATTTTTTGTTGTATACTTTGAGTTAGAACTGCCTCATACCTGACTCACCAACAGATTTTCAGAAGCAATAAATTACGTAGGAGGAGATTTGATTATCTTTCTCTGAGGAGAAGCCGGTGGATATTAATGCCATTTCTCTGGGTGAGTAGTACGACTTCTTACCACTAAGTTATCACAGCTCACCTTTAACACTGGTAACCAGTATATACTTATCTTTATGGTTTTATATATGGCATTATGATATATTATTCTTTCCTAGTTTCATATTCTTTAGTTGCTGAATTGGAGACCTTGTTTTCCTTATTCGAATTTTGTGCCACAAAGAAGTCTATGCATTTTACTTGGCTTCTTATGTCTTTTGCTTTGAAATAAATGTATAATCTAGCTGCAGGAATGAAATTGAGTTCCATGAACAGTTGAGGATTTTATAGCAAATTATTCTATCTAAATAATTTTTACTAGAAATTAAATTTACTCAGACTCTTTCTTTGAGGTGTACCTGTAGGTTATATATGCAATTCCGGTTTTATACTCTTAGAAAGTGATGCTGTTTATAGGAACTTTGATGAAAAAGTGAAATAAAACTGAATATAGTACAGATCCAATTTTCCATTGTTTAAAGACCTTTGCTCTCACTATAATTTCTCCCACGTCCAACTTAGTAAAAATTGATTGGCAGTTGCCATTAGAGCAATTTCAGAAAAGGAAGGACTTTAGAGAATATTACTACTTAGTTTTTACCTATGCTTTGCTCTGTTTAACTGCTCATTTATAAACTTATTTATCTATCATTCAAATATGTATTCAATGTACCAGAGCTAAAAAGAAGATAGATGAAGATAAATTAGATATTTGAACCGTCTCAAGGAGATGACAAACTAATTTAACAGATAATAAAGTATTGTGGATATCATGATAGGAGTATTTGCAAGATATAATGAGGGCACAGGTAGAGGGCAATTATTTCTATTTACTGAGGATAGGACAAGTGTGACTAAGTATTAACAGTCACATTAATATCCACAATTTAACAGTGCTTTATACACAATAAAACTCAATAGTGTCATTATAGGATATCTATAAACATGATATAATAGTTACATCACTTTAAGGAACTGATTTTGAAATATGTCATGTTTTCCTCAATATATACAATGAAAAAATTTATTTAAGTAAAACCATTGCCCTCTAAGGGAGCTTTACCACTATAAATGTGGAAAATGGAATTATGTGCCTTTGGTGTTGCAGAGCAGTTTTTTTTTATTTTTAAGTTGCCAGCCAGGGGTATCCTTTGGATTAATGATATAACTTCTTTCAATTTATGCTGTCAGAACTTCCAAGTCATTAGATGTGCTAGCAAATATGAGATTTAGGAAAGGACTTGCTGTGCTAGAGACACACACTCAAGCATATCCACTCCTTTAAGGGAAGTCGTAGAATTATCTGAATGAAACAGATTGCTCCTTTATCCATCATTATCTGCATTTGATATTTTAAGGAGTTTCTGTAGTGTGTGAGTGTGTGAGAGTGTGTGTGTGTGCTCTGCAGGAGAAGGATGGACACTCTCCTCCCAAGCAACTTTCTGTCTCTGAAAACTCACTGGAGGGTCAGCTGTGGGTCAGTTTTTATTTGAAAGGACCAAGAACAGCAACACATCATTCACAATATTTTTGTCCCTTACTGTGGAAATTAGATATTATAACTGTCTCAAGGAAATTACAAGCTAATTAAACAGATAATAAAGTTTGGTAGATATTGTGATAGGAGTGTATAAAAAGTACAGTGAAGGCTCAGCTAGAAGGTAATTATATGGTTATGATAATGTAGTAAGAACTCTTAGAATGACCTATGTGGTTCTGTAAACCTTAGGAATCATTGTAAACAAAGGTATACAGTTTTGTAAACGGTTATTTTAAAATGCAACATATATTTAATTCAATACTCTCATTGGTTTTTCCTTTTAAGGAGCTTGATCATAACATTTTAACATGCTGCCGAAGCTTTATTCCTCGTGGGCTACGTATTTCTTTTCCTTTTTTTTCCTCCCAAGAAGTGATATATGGTTAAGACCCTTTGTCCTGATGGAAGAAGTCCAAGCTACACTGAATGCATTGCCCAAAAATAAGGCGCAGGAATTGGTGGGATACCAGCTGAGGTATTTCAATAAATAGATATAAGCCTGGAAGTGTTCACCAGTCTCTGCCAACAAATGGAGAAGGCAGCTACTTACTGGCCAGCTGGAAGAGATCCATTTTTGTTTCCAATTCCCCCAAAAAATTTAATCCAACAAACTGTGGAAATTATCGACTCAATAATGTCAATAATGTGACATGTAAGTAAAATCTTACTGACAATGATTTTTAAATGACCAGAACAGTACATTAACAGAGAACTCCAGAATTGCAAGCCTGATTCAGAAGAAGCCAGTGAATGAGCTATATCACTGTCAATGTCAGATGTATCTTGGCTGAAAGCAGAGGATACATAAAAAGGTGTATATTTGGTGGGTTTGTAGTCACCCAATGACTGTTCAGAGACCTCCTTAAACACCTGAAATCAGTAAGTCTCTCATCTTTGACCAGCAGCTTTATTAATGTATTCCATAGCGTCCAGCTGACCATCTAACTCTCTCTCCACCTTCCTTTCCTTTTGCACTTGTCCTCAAGGTCCAGCTGCCTCAGGGCCTCCTCTGACCTCTCTTGACTACAGCACATCTCTTTTCATCTAGGTGGCCATCTGGATCTCCAGTAATATTTTGAAGTTTATCATAGCCCATTGCTACTGTACTTCTGTTGTGATTGTATTGATTTTTGTTAGCCTGTTACCCACTGTAGCTACTAAATTTTAAAAAGTACTTCTTTTTTAATTATTAAATGTTATTAATTTTAATGACCATTTACAGAGATTTTGGGTTTTCATTCATTCATTGTTGCACTATTTTGTCTACCTTCCTCCCCAGTTCGTTCTTCTGCCCCCCACCTTGAAAGTCTGTTTTAATTGTCTAATTGCCACAGTGCTTGTCAAAGCCAATTCTGATTAATCTCCTTTGTCAGTGTGTCCTTTGCCATTCCCTATC
>NW_006399838.1:12288501-12290256 GCF_000299155.1 Elephantulus edwardii | reverse complement strand
GATGTATCATGGAAGTGTTGCAGCCTAGAAGACACAAATTTAACTAACAAGTTAAAAGTACATGAGTCAAAAATTAAAAAGCAATAATATTCCAAGTAGAGGCTCTAATAGTGGCACAAATCAAGTTATAGAGGAAAGGTAGTTCTTACAATGAAAGGCCTAACCTTTATATTATAATAAAAAGTACTTCTTAATGGTGACAGCAAACACCCTGGAAAACGGATTTTGCACTGAAAAAGTTCCCTGGTCAAGTGCATTCAGGACCTCCTTGAGCATCTCCTTGGAGAAGCACCAGCCTGGCCAGGCTGCTCAGATGAGCCCTCCCTGGGAGCAGACAGTGAGGGCCTCCCAGTCCAGGGCAGATGTCTAGTGGACGTCGCATGGCTGCTGTTGCTGGAATTGTTGTAATTTTGCAAATTACATGCATTATACCAGGACCATATTTGCCTCCTTTCATCATTTCTTCTAGTTCTGTGTGTCAACTCTTCATTTGCAGGAAAATCCAGTACAGAGCTAATGAGTAGGCTGGGAATGGGGCATTTTAGCACCCACAGCACTACTGTGCTCACCTTGGACAGTGGCAGGCCTGTGGTTAATCTCCAGAGCTCTGAGACATTGAGTTTTGATGTGTTTACCAGTTTTCTCATTGCTTTTCTGGAGGCCAGGGTCTCCTTCCACTCTCTGGAGGGTCTCCTCTGTCCCAGAGTCAGTGTGCTCAGAGTTGACGACGCAGCAGGTTTTGTTTTGACTTTCTCCTAGATTCCACGGGGCTGCTGCTGGAACTCCATCCTGTTCACACCAGGAACACCTCCTGCCTGGTCCTTAACCCGTTACAGTTGTGATCAATCACCCACAGGGTGGCCACACTGACACCACCCAATCGGGCTATCTATACTACTTTGTACCCATTTTGTGGGATTATTTTAGTAAATGAGATACTGGAGAAGAGGAATTTTTAGAAAGCACACAAAACTACATACTTCCTGTCTTAAGTAAGGCAAAAAGAACAATTTCTGGGCAAAAAGAAGAATTTCTGAAGATTATTATAAATTGAGTCATGTGCATTTTAAATACATAAAGTCCAGGCTGGGTTTAGAAGGGGTCGTGGTACTAGGGATGTTTTAGCTGATGTTAGATGGATCTTGGCTGAAAGCAGAGGATACAAAAAAAGGTGTATATTTGGTGGGTTTGTAGTCACCCAATGACTGTTCAGAGACCTCCTTAAACACCTGAAATCAGTAAGTCTCTCATCTTTGACCAGCAGCTTTATTAATGTATTCCATAGCGTCCAGCTGACCATCTAACTCTCTCTCCACCTTCCTTTCCTTTTGCACTTGTCCTCAAGGTCCAGCTGCCTCAGGGCCTCCTCTGACCTCTCTTGACTACAGCACATCTCTTTTCATCTAGGTGGCCATCTGGATCTCCAGTAATATTTTGAAGTTTATCATAGCCCATTGCTACTGTACTTCTGTTGTGATTGTATTGATTTTTGTTAGCCTGTTACCCACTGTAGCTACTAAATTTTAAAAAGTACTTCTTTTTTAATTATTAAATGTTATTAATTTTAATGACCATTTACAGAGATTTTGGGTTTTCATTCATTCATTGTTGCACTATTTTGTCTACCTTCCTCCCCAGTTCGTTCTTCTGCCCCCCACCTTGAAAGTCTGTTTTAATTGTCTAATTGCCACAGTGCTTGTCAAAGCCAATTCTGATTAATCTCCTTTGTCAGTGTGTCCTTTGCCATTCCCTATC
>NW_006399838.1:12287224-12287986 GCF_000299155.1 Elephantulus edwardii | reverse complement strand
CAGGTGACTTGATGGCACGTAACAACAACAACAAAATTCATGCATATAAGACTACATTGAAGGAATTGCAGATAAACCTTTAAACTCAGTTTTTTAAGTGTGCCGTTTGCCACTGTTTTTCTTAGAGGAAAGATGGTATTTCATGTGCATCTGGAACAACAGATGTAAGTATTAATGAAAATCCCCCCAGCTCATTTTAGCCAGCAAGTTTACATTTACATAAGAAAAAGCACTTATTAGCACGAGGGCTAAGCATTTGGCTTTTCATTCATTTTGTTTAAATCTCCGTCCTCTGTCTTCGGTTCTTGAATTAGTTTATAAATATAGTAAAGTAATTTAAATGCTCCAATATGCCAAGAGCAATAAGCAGTAAGCATATTTTTGAAATATTAAAAACTACAATCAACCAATGGCATGTAATTAGTACTTCAACCTCTCAATCATCACTTAATCTTTAAGCAGAGGCAGTGATAAGATAGATCTTTTCATGCTGAGAGAACTCATACTGCTTCTTATTGGCAAATACAGAGACTAAACACTGAAACTCTGGGCTTTTCCTTCTCTCTTTGACTCTCTCATTGCTGTTGAATTGGAATCAACTCGTTGGATTTCTGAGGCTGTAACTTCTACAGGAAGTGATTGCCCATCTTTATCCTTTGGATTTGCAGTGCAACTACCTTACAGACTAGGCTACCGGAATGCTAACAACTTAATAAAAATGACTAATATTTTTGTGTATTTACTAAATTGTCATTGTTGCTG
>NW_006399838.1:12284407-12286214 GCF_000299155.1 Elephantulus edwardii | reverse complement strand
GAAGCATTTGCTGGAGAAGGTCAAGGACTAAAATCTTCAACATGGATTGCATTTCAATATTAAGAAAACCAAGATTCTCACCATAGAGCCAATTGGCAGCACCTTCATATGTGGAGAAGAGACTGAGGTTGCTCAAAATTTAATATCATTTGGGTTCACAATCAACATTCTTGTCACCATTAGTCGGGAAATCAAAAGGTGAGTTTTAAATAAAGTAATTTTTTTTTAAAAAAAGGATGAGTTCCTTTGGGAAAATCTGCTTTTTCATAGTGCTAGCGTGCAACCATATCAGCTGAAAGACTAAAGAGCACTTGACTCAAGTCATGGTCTTCACAATTACTTGTTATGCATTTGAGAGCTTTACAGTGACAAAGGATGACAGAAGAACTATGAATGCCTTTAATTGTGGCACTGGAGAAGAATATTGAACATACTAAGAACTGCCAAGAGGACAAACACTCTGTCTTGGAAAAAGTGACAACAAGTTGTTCCTTGGAGGCAAGGATTGTAAAGCTCTGTCTACATACTATGGGCACCTCGTCAGGAGGGACAAGTCCTTGGAGAAGTCCATCACGCTTGGAAAGGTGGACGGACTTCACAGGAGAGGAAGATGTTGGCTGAGATGGATTGACACAGTCACTTTGGCCAAAAGAGGAGGGGTACCTGGGACTGTGAGATTGCCTCAAGGATTCAGATAAGGTTGCTAGGACTCATAGTCAACTTGATAGCACATAAGGACAGTGATATGATGAAAATGATCACCAGCCATCTTTTATGAGCAAGGAAATGGAATGTGAATATTATTCAACTTGAACGTGCTGAGTTTGCGGTTGCTATAACTCAATATGGCAATACTCCATGCCAAAAAAGCAGATGAGTTGTAACCAAAACCATTGGCATTGTTATTGTTGTTACGTACCTTCTAGTTGAGTAGAGCTCATAGCAATCCTATGAATAGCAGATCTGAACCCTGTCCTACCCTATGTTATCCTCATGCTGTCTGACACACTCAAGCACATAGCAGCAGTCACTGAGTCAATCCATCTGATTGAGAGTCTTTCATTCTGTCATCAACTCTCTCCTTTCCATGCATGATGCCCATTTCAAAAAAATGGCCTTTACTAGCAACATGCCCAAAGTATGTGACTTGTTGTTGTTGTTAAGTGTTGTTGAGTTGCAGGTGACTCACAGCGACCCTACGAAGGAGAGTCCTCGATGCTTGGGGGCCTTTCATCCTCTCTCCAGGTTCATAGGGTTTCCAGAGGCAAGCTATTACGGAAGTGGATGCCACTTCTCCTTCCAAGCTTGTTTTAATCGGGGAGCTCCATCCACCTCACTCTCTGTCTGCATTAGGTAACCGGCCATTAACACATCTGACACACATCAGTGTCACAGATATCACAAAGTATGTGAGAGGAAGTTTTATTCATCTTTTCCTCCATGGAGCACTCCGACTGCATTTTCTCCAGGATGTATTTGTTCTTCTGGTAGTCTGTGGGATAGTCAGTATTTATTTCTAGCATCACAGCTCAAAGCATCATTTTTTCTTCTTTAATCCTTATTCATTGTCCAGGCCTCAGATGTATATATAGCAAGTGATTGATGATTAATCAGGTGCACCTTTATTCCCAAACTGGCATCATTGCTTCTCAACAATTTGGAAAGGTCTCAGAATGAAGACTTTTCCAGAGCAATATGTCTCCTGATTTCCTGACTTCCAGTGCAAAGGGTTTAGATTGTTGATCCAAGTAAGATGACATTATGGACAACTTCAATCTTCTCCCCATTTATCATGATGTTGCCTATT
>NW_006399838.1:12282932-12283935 GCF_000299155.1 Elephantulus edwardii | reverse complement strand
ATATGGACAAATCAGAATTCTGATACCGTGATTCTATCATTGCAACACCCTCTGAAAAAAAAATAAAACCATTTTCTTATATGGAAACATAAAATTATCACTTAACCTAAACTTCTATTTTTAAATATTTGTCCAAAATTAAAAAGTAATGTTGCTGTTACGTACTCTCAGGTTGAACCAACTCGTGGTTGACCTTCTAATATGTTATCGGAGGCTTTAAATTGCATCTGGGAAGATTTCCTATCTTTCTCCCTCACAGAATCTGGCAAGATTCAAACTCTGTGCCTTAGCCTTAATCTCTCAATCCATTCAATTGTGGTTGGACAATTGGGCTGTTTCCATGATCTTGCAATGGTGAATAAGGCTACTATGAACATTGGTGTGCACGTCTCCATTTATGTTCCAGATCTCATTCTCTTGTGGCATATTTTTATATACTATGATGGTGCTGGAGAAGACTCTTGAACATGGACTGCCAAGAAAACAAATAATTCTATCCTGGAGAGGGTGAAATCGAGTTTCTCCTTTGAGGCTAAGATTTTGAATATCTGTCTCACATACTTTGAGCATGTGGCCAGGAAAGACCAGTCCTTGGAGAAGGGTACCATGCTTGGGAGGATCGGGGCAGTGCAGGAGAGGAAGACCACGGATGAAACGGATTGATGCAGTGACTGGGGCAATAGGGGTTGGTGTGTCGAAATTAATGCAACTGGCTTAGGACAGGGCGGGGTTCAGAGCTGCAGTATGTAAGTAAGATCACTATGGGTAGCAGGCGACTCAGTGACACATAGCAACAACAATGGTAAAATCTTATAGTTGGATCATGTTAATGTACTCATCTTTCTGGAGCTGTAGTCCTTGGAGAAGGCCATCACGCTCGAAGGGTAGATGGACATTGCAGGAAAGGGAGACCCTGGATGAGATGGATTGATACAGTAACTGGGGCAGTGGAAGTTAGTGAGACTGGCTCAGGACGGAAGAATTCAGAGCTGCTGTACACTAT
>NW_006399838.1:12278611-12281932 GCF_000299155.1 Elephantulus edwardii | reverse complement strand
CAGGAGAGACTGATCCCTGGAGAAGGACATTATACTTGGAAGGGTGGAGGGGCAGTACAGATGACCCCAGATGAGATAGATTGATATAGTAACTTAACTAGGGTAGCGGGAACAAGTGTGTCAGAGCGAGTGAAACTGGCTCAGGACAGGGCAGGCTTCAGAGCTGTAGTACATAAGGTTGCTATGAGTTGCAGGGAACTCAATGGCACATAACAACAACAACAACATGTAGGACAACAATCTGGAATAAGAAGTGCATGATCTATTATTCAAAATGGGTGACCCTGGAGGACATTATGCTGAGTGAAATATCTGAATCACAAAAGGACAAATACTGCATACTGCCACCTTTGTAAAACAAGACTGACATGGGTATTGGGGGGAGATGGGATAAATAACGTGTATTGCATTGAAACAGATGAGGGTGAGAACTATTTAAAAGGGATATATGATTGGGTATTATTGTCCTGACACGAGTCCAGAACAAAGGCTGCACATTGGACTGGACTTGGCGGGAGGGATTGTATAACAATGAAAGACTTTTTCTTTTACTTTTTCAAAGAGAAGAGTCAAGGGGGGAGGGGCGGGTGGGGAGAAAAGTGCAACAATGAATGAATGGAAATACTCAGTCTCTGTAAATTTTCATTAAAATGAATAATAATAAGAAATATTTTTTAAAAAGAAATGCATTGCAAAGTAGACTGGGGGAGGAAAAAGGGGAGGGTAGAGAGGAGAATGCATAACAAGGATTAAATGAATAAAAATCCAACCTTTCTGTAAACATATATTAAAATCACCATTAAAAAAAAAGGTACTTGGAACAAAATGAAAATTGGGACGGTATATGCAGGGTTGGGCTGTGTCTTTTCTTCATACCTATTGAATGAATATACTGAGCAAATAACTCAAGAATCTGGACAATATGTCGAAGACTTTCTATCAGAACTGAAAACAAAGACTAATAAACCACCTCTGATATGCAGATGATGCAATCTTGCTTGCTGAAAGTGAAAAAGATTCGAAGCACTTACTGAAAATGATCGAAGTCTGTGGCTCAGCACATATTAACAAAAACCCTCACAATCAGATCAATAAGCAACTTCTTGATAATTGAAAAAAAAAATTGACGTTTCCAATGCTTTAGTTCTCTTTGTCTCCATAGTCAATGTTTACGGAAGCATCAGTACAGAAATCTAAACCTAAATATATTGAAATGGACAAATCTCCTAAGAAGCACCACTTTAAAATGCTAAGGAGCACAGAATTCAGTTTAAAAACTCAAGTGTCCCAAGCCCTTCAATTTTTCAATAACATTATATGCATGTGAAAGTTGAAAAAAGGAAGAACTTTGATGTGTTTAAATTCTGATTTGGTTGGGAAAATATGGAATATGCCATGGAGAAATGAACGAATGAACGAATAATGCCTTATTTACAGAAGTACACCTAGAATGTCCCTTAGAAGTACGGGTGTCAAGACTCTGCATCATGGACTTTGGTTACACTATCATAAGGAACCATTCTTTGCAAAATGATATCATGCTTGGGAGCTTGAGATCAATGAACACAGTAACTGTAACAAAGGATTGAAGCACAGTAGACATTGTGAGTTCCCTTCAGTCATAGTTTGTTCTGTTGAACACAAGAGCAGATATGACAGCACCTAATAGCAACAACAACAACAAAGTACATATTAATAAAATGTACCCTTCCTTCTGATAATGTTGGGAAGTTCTAATGATTTTTAAATGGTTGAAATACTTTGCAAAACAAAATATAAAATTGTAAATTTACACGATTATTCACTTGGTTATACGGCCCAGAAAAACAGGGAAATTCCCAATGAGATGGATGAAATAATAATTAAAATAATGGACTCAAGAAAAGTAATAGTTGTGAGGATTACGTAGAACCTAGAGGTGTTTACTCTGTTGTACGTGAGGTTATGAATTTAAACTGAATGAATCAACAGCTCTAAGTACATTATGAAAAAAGTTCATTCTCAGGCGCCTATATTCTTTTATAAGAGATCATTTTCTTAAGACTCATGTCTGTTGTTTAATGCCTCTTGTTTGGAGCCAATCAGGGCCTAGGGAACAGGGGTATTGAAAAGTAGGCCCTCAGGCCTGGTTTTAATTGTGTTTAGAATGAACGTTCTTCTAAGTGGTACAGCACTTGTCTGTCAATTCACTTTACTGAGGTAACTTGGGCTTGCTGTGATATTGAACACTGTGCGACTAGTATGTTAAATGCCATAATGGTCACCCATAGTGGACTGTGTTTGGTGGAGCTTCCAGATTAAGACAGGCTTAGAAACAGGCATGGCATCCACTTCCTAAACAATATGCCTCCAGAAACTCTATGAACTTAGAGAAAGGATGATAGTTATAGAACAGGGTTCAGGTCTTTTGCTCATAGGGTCTCTATGAGTTGTGCTTGACTCAATGACACTTAACAATAACAACAATAGCTGTGAAGATTTAGATGTAGGTGTGTGTTTCCCATTTTGTGACTTATTTATTATAATTTATTATCAAATGAAAATGTTTATTGTATATTGTACAAGGCCTAAACCCAAGCCAATCTCTCTATTGTAAAGTTGACTCCTCTTCATAGCACTCTCGACTGGATTTCAGAGTGTGTAAACACTTATGAGAATAGTAGCCTTGTCTTTCTTCTGTGAAGCTGCTATGGGATTTGAATCACAGAATTTTCAATTAGAAGCACAGCACACTGTGCAGTGTCACCAGAGAGATAAGTATAATTTCAATCCAGAATTAAAATTTACCTCAAAATAAAATTATTTCTTAAAATCCCAGTTTAGGGTAAGAGTTTCTTGAGAGTTTTGGTTGTCACATTCAAACTCCAGATGAATATTGCTTGTAAATTTTAGAGAAGTAACACATAACTCTGAACTTTCTAAAAAGGCACTCATCTTTCTTGCAAATAGCATATCCAGAATGCTCCTTAAAAGTGAGAATGAAAGCCTTCATCTCACAGGCTTCGGGTATGTTCTCAGGAGAGGCTGGTTTCTGGGAAAAGACATCATGATTGTTAGAGGGTCAGTGAGGAAAGAGGAAGACTCTCAGGGAGATGGATTGACAACACGGTGGGTACAGCAATGACCACAAGCATCTGAGCCACTTGGAAGATTGCACAAGATCTGGGGAGACTATATTCTGTTGTAAACGCAGTTGCTTTGAGTTAGAACTGATGTGTACCTCACAACACCGAACTGACAGCATCTAACAGAAACAAACATAAAATGCTTTTTTTAAAAAATGTCTCGTATGTGGTTGTTGTTGTTGTTGTTGTTGTTGTT
>NW_006399838.1:12272437-12277185 GCF_000299155.1 Elephantulus edwardii | reverse complement strand
GAAGATCTTCTCTCACTACTCTAAAGGGCCCCTTTGGCAGTAGGAAACACATAAACTATTATGGAGATTGATTTTGGAATTTAGATTCACTGTTATCAATTGTGCTTAGCCGTACATATTCATATCCAATATGCAATAATTGTACAAGATTGGGGGAGATTATATTCTGTTGTAAATGCAGTTGTGATGAGTTAGAAGTGACAGATACAGTTTTAAATGTTGCCACTACAATTTGTAAATGTTCTAGATATTCCTTCAAAACAGAAGAGAAAACAGCTACCTACATAATTTTTTTCTTTCTTGGTATCATTCAAACTCTTCAGGTACATAATTATTATTCCATCGTGTTCTCTATTTCAAAAAGGTTATTTTATCAAATGCATATACAAAGAACTTTGCGTTATACTTTCTCTATCACTACGCTGTTGCAGTTAGTGTTATGGGAAGGAAAGTAGGCAAATTGACAGGCAGATGAGCTCTTGAAAAAAAATCTGTGGAAAGAAAGAAAGGTCAAATCACAGTTCGCATCATATTATTTTCTCTAAAAAGAACTCTGGTTTCCTAGTTGCATACTCCTCAATTCAGAGAAGAGCAATTATTTTTTTTTTGGCAAAAGAATTCTCAATGAGAAGACTTCAGTGTTTCAATGCAAAACAGAATCTTGCACTGTACCCTGAAGGCAATGACTTCAGCTGTGTCAGCTGAGGGGATTCTGATTCTGAGTATAAAAATCTGATTCATAACAAGTTTGACACATGCCGCTTCAAAGAACTGCAGAAGCCTCCACGTCTCATTCAAAGCTGCAGCCTGGCAGCGATTTCGTTTTTGTCTTCTAAGTTGTTTTCTTTTCACCCTTTTTGCTGTGCAGAAACCAGAAGAAGATTCTGAGAGGAACTGCACAGTGCAACAGATGTATTACATACAAATATACAGAAACCTTACAGAGAGCTCTGCAGAACATAAGCTAGTGTTATCCACAAAAATCTGTCAATTACATACATTTCACTGCATAAAGCAGAAAATAAATATTACCCTGGGCTTGCCAATCATTAAGTTGAGGGGGAAAAATTCCAAAATTCAAAACGTAGCAAAAAAGCAAAAGAAAACAAACCATCTCTCAAGCAGTGACTTATGAAATGCTTTACACTGAAAATAAAGCACAATAGTAGACTATTTCTTTTTACACAAAATGCATCAGTGAGGTCTTGGGGTGAAGGTTTGGAGTCCCTTCCTATAGCAGCAGAGAATTTTTATTTTTTCTTTGTGTGGAATTTTCTAATGACTTACAAATTTCAGTTGAATGTACATTTTTAGCTTAGTGTTATTCTGAATTTGCAAACAGTTTTACTATTACTTTCTTCACCTCACTGCATCATTTTGAGAAAGTGAAGATTAAGGCACATTTGTTCAATACACAATCATTCTTCAAGTCATCTTTCTCTGTATTTTTCCATTTCATGCTTTAAGTGAATATCTTGTGATCATGTGAGTGCTTGCACAGGTACACACTCTCTCTCTCTCTCTCACACACACACACACACACACGCTTTTTAAAGAATGTTTACTTAACTACTAATAAAAGACTATTGATTGGTTATTGTGGTAGAAATGGCCAGGAATCAATTGAATCTGTAGGTCTGCAGTGAATGGAAAAGCTGGACTGGATATGGCAATATGAGAATTGTGGACCCACTGACAATTATAACCTGTGGGTGGACATTAGCCTGGTAAGGAAATATGCACGGGCCAGCTGAACCCTGTGTGTTCCTATGAGACAAAAATGGTGAAACTTTTTTCTTACATACCTTGGACACGCTGTTAAGAGGAGGGCCATTCTTGGAAGTAGACAAAATGCTGTGGAAAGAGAAAAGTCAGGAAAAGATAGGAAGACACTCAACAAGGTGGATGAAAGACTATAACAGTTAAAGAATGTTCCAGTTCACACTGAACTGAGTCCCACAAGGACAAATTCTGTATAAAACCATTCTTGTAGAATGTGTATAAGGATCAAGGGGAGCCGAGTAGGGAAGAAGCAGAGGGATGAGGATGTGCAGGGGAAGGGGAGATTAATCATGGAGTTGAACAATTTGATGGGTGGAGGGGTAAGGCAAACTGGAAGATTCTGTTCTCCAAAACAATATATTGGATTTCTGTAAATAAACTAATATATTAAAAGAAGAGAAGGGGCATTTTGTAAGGTATTTTATTTTCTAAGAAAATATCTTTTCTGATTATAAATAAAGTTCATCCTGTTCTAGTTTTGTTTCCCTTCCTCACTCACTGCTGTTGCGTTTGAATTAACTCATAGTTGAATGTTCATTGGATTTCCAAGGTTGTAAATTGCAAGGAAAGATAGCTCATTTTTCTCAGCAGCTCCTGGTACATTTCAAATAGCCAGCGTAGTTCAGCCTTTGTGTCAACAGAGCAACTCTCTTTGGACTACATCACCAGAACTACCTTTTATTTGTTTATTAGATCCTCATTTAAATACTTCTTGCAAGTACCATAAATAATTAAAAAAACACTGGCTCGAGAGACAGTGTCGTAGCACATGGCGAGGAGATTGAAACTGTCAACAGCTTCATTTCCGTTTACTTGGTTCCATCATAAACACTCTTGGTAACAGCAGCCAGGAAATCAGGAGACGAATTGCATTGGGACAGTCAGCTGTGAGGGACCTATCAAGAGTACTGAAGAGCAACGATGTCAGGCTGGAGACTAAGGTGAGCCTGATCCGGAATATAGTCTTTGCAACTACGTGCTATGCATCAGAGAGTTGGATAGTGAATTGGGATGGTAGAAAGAGAATTGACGCCTTTGAGCTGTGATGCTGGAGAAGAGTGTTGAATATACCATAGACCGCTAGGAGAACAAACAGGTTTGTCCTGGAGAAGATGAAGCTGGAATGCTCCTTGGAGAAGGACATCATGTTTGGGAGAGTGGAGGGGCTGCGAAGCACAGGAAGACCCTCGATGAGATGGATCGATTCTGTGAGTGGAGTGGTGGGAATGAGTGCTTTTGAGACGGCGAGGTTGGCACAGGATAGAATGGCGTTTAGAGCTCTTGTACATAGGGTCACTGTGAATCGCAAGCGACTTAATGGCACATAAAAACAACAACAATATCGTATGACTGTCAGAAGAACTGATAAATTTTCCGTAGTGGAAAAAAATGCTTTAAGAAGCTAGAATGTTCCTTAGAAGAAAAGAGGGATAGACTTTGTCTCACTTCCTTTGAACATGTCATCAAGCGCTATCGGTCTCTGGGGAAGAGCATTATGGTGAATGGACTAGAGAGTAAAGTGAACAGGAAAACATTCCTGGACGTCATGGATTGACACAGAAGCTACAGCCATGGACTCAAACAAAGCAATGGTGGTAGGTCCTGGGCGTGTTTCCTTCTGTTGTATCTAGAGTCAGTGGGTTCTAGCCAATTTGATAGTACCCAACAACATTCTTTAAAGATTAGTTCACTTTACAAAATGTGTGTATTTATTTCTTATAAAACACATACACAATGACTCAAAATAGACTTCTTTAGAAAGAAGATTTGGTAAAAAAATTCATTTGTTCAACAAGATTTACAATAATAAGTAATTCAATTACCATTTACTGCTATTTCAGGGTATTGACTGCTAGTGTAAGGTGAAGTTCATTATTAACAATAGTGGGTATAAATTCCTAGTTAAGTTATTCTCCATGAGAATTTCTCATTTTTTCTCTTCTTTTTAGATCTTAACATATCATTACCTTTTCAACCTGTTTATGTGATGAAACTTTTTTTATTAGAGTTGTGCCTTGTGGTAGGTCACCATTATTTTTTTATTTGCAGTCATCAATACATTGTCCATGATATATATAATATGTGGCTTGTTTACGGGCATCATTTCATCACTATATATCTTTTATGTGAGAATTGATTAAAATTTAAAGATAAAGCCAGGTATAAAATGTCATCAGAAAATTGCAGTACAAGTAAAGAAGTGAAAATGTTGCTCTCAAGGCCTCTATCATCTAGAACCTTTGCATTTTGATATTTTTTTTCACAATCCACATGACATTTGAATTGAAATAAGGATAGAGGAAATATCATACAAAGGCTAATCTGTATTTAAAAACTAGTAAAATATTTTTGACTTCTAATTAAAAAGAAGTAGAAACAATATTTTGGTTTTTTATGTCAATGAAACATTTTATAATACTCTCAAAAATATACATACTCCATCTTGGACAGACTAAATGTCTTCATGTCTGAATTGTTATTGTTGCTGTTGTTAAGTGCCATCCAGTCAAGTATGACTTATAGCGACCCTATGGACAAAAGACCTGAACTCTGATCTGTAGCTATCATGGTTTCTCTATGTTCTTAGAGTTTTCAGAGGCATGTGGTTTAGGAAGTGAATGTCACTTCTGCTTCCAAACCTGAATCAATCTGGGAGCTCCACCAATGATGTCCACGATGAGTAACCATTACGGCCTTTGACACATCTATGACACTGCATTCTGCATCACAGCAACCCAAAGGTACTTCAGTACAGCATATATACAGACCACTGCTGTACCACTTAGAAGAATGTTCATCCAAAATCAATTAACACTGGACCTGAGGTCCCTATCACTTTTGAAATACAGGCACACCCACTATGTGCTGGTAGACTGTAAACAAGAGACTCTCAGTCATTAGCTAATAGTTCATTGTTCACTAAATCTGGCAAATCCAATCCTCTGACACCCAAAATTGTGGAGAGG
>NW_006399838.1:12260853-12271922 GCF_000299155.1 Elephantulus edwardii | reverse complement strand
GAAGACCATAGCCTGTATCAGATGCACCTTAGTCTCCAGAGAGACACCATTGCTCTTCAGTACTTTGGAGAGGTCCCTAACAGCAGACTTTCCCATGGCATTGCGCCTTTTAATGTCCTGCTGCTGGTGCCAAGACTGTTGACTACAGAGCCAAGCAAACTAAAGCTGTGTACAATCTCAATCTCTTCACCATCCTTCCTGATGCTGCCAATTGGTGGGGAGAGAAAAAAACAACAACCCAACATTCCATACCCAAACCTCATCCAGACATGAGAAACCAACTTCAAGAATCCAACCATTTCACGCAAGTCTTCAAGAATGGAGATATTCAAGAAGCTCAGAAACTCATAATGACTCTATGAACAGCAGATTGAAACAGTTTTGCCATCACCAGTTGTTGAAAATGGTGTCATTTCCATGTCTGGTAGGTTTTCTCTCTTTGGTGAATATCAGTTGACCATAAATAGATGGGTCCATTTCTGGGTTCTCGATTCTGTTCCATTGATCTATGGTCCTGTCATTGTACTAGTACCATGCTGTTTTAGTTACCACTGCTGTGTAGTAGGTTTTGAAGTCTGGGAGTACTATACCTCCCACTCAGTTTTTGTTTTTCAAAGGTGATTTGCTTATTCAGGGACTCATTACTCTCCAAAGAATCTTGACAATTTTCCTTTTGATCTCCTTGAAAAATGAGTATGGCATCTGTAATGGATTGCACTGAGTATGTAGATTGTTTTTGGTAGAACTGCCATTTTTACAATATTGAGTCTTCCTATGCATGGCAGGGTACATTATTCCACTTATTTAATGTATTGTGTCTTGCAGAAATGTCCTGTAGTTTTATTTGTACATATGTTGTGTCTTTCGATCACAACAATCTGTGGCTGGCTCTGAGAAGAATGGGAATCCCGAATATTTGATTGTGCTTATGAGAAATCTATACGTGAACTAGGAGGCAGTTGTTAGAACAGAGTATAGAAAACACTATATGGTTCAAAATTAGGATGGGTGTACACCCAGGATGTGTCCTATCTCCATATGTTTTCAATCTATATGCAGAATAGATTGTCTGGGAGGCTGGGCTCTATGAGCAGAAATGTGGCATCAGGTTTGGAGGAAGACTCATCAACAATCTGTGTTTTTCAGATGACATTACCCTGATTACTGAAACTGAGGAGGACGTGAAGTGCTTGATGCACAAGGTCAAGGAGCTTCAATATTGATTGAAGCTCAACATCAAAAAAACAAAGATTCTCACCAATCGGCCCTTTGTGTATGCCATCCCATTGTCTTCTTTCTCACATGGTTTCTGTTGAAAAAAAATCAGAATTTAATCTAAATGTTTCTCCTTTGTACATGACTCTTTCTTTTTCTTGTGCTGCTTTCAATATTCTATCCTTATCTTTTATTTCAGAGAATTTGACTATGGCATATCTTGATGTTTTTCCTTTTTGGGTCTAGTCTATTTGGTGTTCTCTGAGCTTTCTGAATGTGGATTTCTTCATAATACTCGGGAAATTGTCCTTCAGTAACTCTTCCACAATTTTCTGTTATTTCCCTTAACCCTCTCATTTTCTGGAATTCCAGACATATTTATGTTATTCCTTTTTATGTCATCTAACATGATTCTAATATTATTTTCTTTATGTCTCATCTCGGATTTTTCTTCTCTTATGTTTCCGTTGAGGTTCTTTTCTTCCAGCTCCCTAACTCTCCACTCCATCTCTTCTGTTCTACTTTTTTGTCCTTCAAGCATGTTGGACACTTCTCCTATCTTGGTCTTAATAGTCCAGATTTTATTTTCATGCGTTTCTGTTATTTCCAGTTCTATGTTGACTGTATCCTCTCTATTTTTTGATGTTTTTTTTAAGTTCTTGCACCTTTTTACCTATAGTTTCAATTCTTCCTTTTTTTTTAGCATTTTCTTCTGTAGCTGTGCAAATTTCTTCTCATTTGCATATTTCTTCTCACTCCGTGTCTCTGAAGCACTTGCTTTTTTAGTGGTTTCCATTGTTTTTTTCATCATTTACACAATCTACCATAGCTATTCAAATAACGCTTCATCTAAATATTTTTTTCTGATTCTCTATATCTTGGTTATTCCCTTTATTTGTGGCTTCCATTGTTTTTTTTAATCATTTTTACTTTTATTAGTAGCTGTTCAAATGTCTCTATATCAAAAATATGTCTGCCTTCTTGGCTGTGGTATATTCATGAGTTCTGAAATACTCTCTGTTCTTTTTGGGAGAAACCTTAATATGTGTGTGTGTGTGTGTGTGTGTGTGTGTGTGTGTGTGTGTGTTTGTGTGTTTTCCCTCACAGTGTTTGAAGCTACCTGCTACTTTCTTCATTTTATGTGAAGTTTTCTTGATAAGTGTTAGGGCGTTTCTATTGTGTCTTCAAAAGTTGTTGTGGTTCTTATCTTTATTATGTTGCTGTTACAAGTTAAAATGTTCTATCTGTGGAGTGAGCCACTCACTCTACTGTATGTCCTTTCTGAGAAATTAAGCCTTTCCTAAAGTCTTTGAGGTTCTCTCTGTTCTGTATAAATCTCACCTTGATGTAGTCCTCTGCCACCAACTCAATAGTTCTTCAGGTATGAAGTGGCTGAGAGGTATAAGACCAGGTGCTCTAGTCAAGCAGTTTCTCATACCCCTTTTCTCTTGAAGCTTTATGTCTTTCTTTATTTCTGGAGTGGCACAAGATCAAAGATCAGGGCTATCAGTTCAAGCAGCATCTGTGTCAGGAATCTCAAGTCAGCCCTCCCTCTCACACAGAGCTGAGAAAAGTTTTTTATTAATTTTATTTTTTTTTTTGTTCTCGTAGCTCTGTGTCCAAAAATCTGTTTGTCCTGTTTGGCCCTTGAGATGGCCCCACAGCCATGGAGGCAAGGATCCCCAGATGAAAGGACTTATATCCCCAGGGCAGCTTGAATCCTGTCTCTTCACAAACAGTACACAGTGTTCACGCTTGCTCTTTGGCACAGGTGTTTACCGGTCTTACCTTTCCTCCTGCAGCTTAGTGTCTTCCTTTGTCTCAGGGATGGTGAGAGATCAGGGCTGCTGGCTCACACAGCATGTGTGCCAAGAGTCTCACGTCAGCCTTACCTCATGTAGAGCGCTAAGAACATTCTTTCTTCTGCTTGTTACTCCTTGTCCTAAAGTCTCTTGTTTTGTTCGGCCCCTGAGATAACCCCACAACTCGGGAGGTAAGAATCACCAGACAGAGGGACCTATATCCCCAGGGAAGCCTCAGTCCTATCTCCCCACAAGCGACAGAGAGTTCTAACTCTCTGGCACAGAGCCTCACCCCAGTAACCTTTCTCCCACCTTCATTTTTGAAAAACGTATTGATGTTATTTTTATTGTTGTTAGGTGCCATCTAGTTGAGTGTTACACATAGCAACCCTATGAACAACAAGTATAAACCCTGTCCTATCCTGTTCCGCTTTCACACTTCCTGACAGACTAGAGTGCATTGCAGCAGTCACTGTGTCAATTCACCTGGTCAAGGGTCTCTCTCTCCTTTTCTAATGCTCCTTCCTTCCAAGTATCATGTCCCTTTCAAAGGAATAACCCCCACTAGCAACATGCCCAAAGTATGTGAGTCAAAGCCTCATTATTCTTGTCTCCAAAGAGCACTCTCTCCAAGTCATATTTGTTTGTTCTCTTGGCCGTCCATGGGATGTTCAGTGCTCTTCTCCAGTACCATAGCTTGAAGGCTTCAATTGTTCTGTCATCCCTATTAATTATCCAGCTCTTAGAGACAGAGCTAGTGATTAGAAAGACCATGGCCTGAATCAGACACACTTTAGTTCTCAAACTGACATCATTACTCCACAAGAATTTGGAGAAGTCCTTAACAGCAGACTTTCCTAGTGCAACACATCTTTTTATTTTCAGACTTCTGGTACCCGTGGTTCTAATTGTGGATCCAAGTTAGATGAATTTGTTGATAGTGTCAATCTCTTCCCAACCATCGAGATTTGACCACCAGTCCAGTGATAATGTCAAAAAAACAAAGAAACCTTATAAATATGGAAATATTAATAATATGGACCAAAACACAAAGCATTGATGTAATCCGTGAATAAAGTTTTTTCATTAAGTAAGCAATATAATACTTCACTTGAAATCAAAGACCCTTCAAAGGTATACTGTCATGTAAGAAATTAATTCAGTGCTAATGATTTTTACTTTTAACAATTAGATCTACTTGACAGATTTCATTACCTTGGTTAATGTCGTCCTTTGTGACAATAATTTGCATTATCAATATAGAACATCTTTTTAAACAATGTAAATTGAACTTCATCCAGACAGTCTGATTAACCATTTTAATAAATATGCTCTACTGGTCAGAGAACAAAACATAAAAAGAATCTAGAACTAAGTGTCAAATATATTAGCTCTAAACTCAGCACTCGTGCAAACTAGCTAATTGACTTTTCACTAGCAATTTGACCTGGTCTGTTTATCAAAATTCTAACAAATTTTGACAATAGAAAAATTAAATATCAAGACTCCAGATGAGATAGATTGATACAGTGACTAGGGCGATGGAGGCTGTTGTGTCAGAATTAGTGAGACTGGCTCAGGACAGACAGGGCTCAGAATGCTGTATATAAGGTCTCCATGGATCGCAGGTGATTTGACAGCACATAACATCAACAACAACATAAACATATTTGTCTATAAATGATATTGACTGGATATGTTTGATGTATAGAACATTACTGAAATGCTAGGTGGATTCAAATTGGTAAGAGTTTTGTTTTTCCCTCAAAAATATTCATTTCCATCCTAAAATATATGAATATGATTTTGATTGCAAAAATCCTGGATTAATATGTAGAAAAACACCGGCAATGTAAGAATTACAGTGTTTATAACAAGGTAGTTGTCATCAGGTCTACTCTGACTCATAGCAAGCTTAGATTATTTTGTCCATAATGTTGTTGTTGTTGTTGTTGTTATGTGCCATTGAGTCGCCTGCAACTCATAGCGACCTTATGTACAACAACCCTAATCCCTGTGCTATCTTGTTCCAATCTTATTGTCTCTGACACACCTATCCCCGTTATCCCAGTAATGGAATCAATCCATCACATTGAGGGTCTTCCTCTCCTGTGCTGTCCTTCTACCCTCCCAAACACGATGTCCCTCTCCAAGGACTGGTCCTGCCTTGCAACATGTCCAAAATATGAGAGATGAAGATTCAGAGTCTTTGCCTCCAAAAAGTAGCCAGGTCTCACCCTATCTAGGACAAACCTGTTTGTTCTAGCAGTCCATGATATATTCAATACTCTTCTCCAACACCACAACTCAAAGGCATCAATTCCCCCACTACAGTTCCTAGTCATTGTTCAGTATTTTGATGTATAACAAGTAATTGCAAAGACTATGGCCTACATCAGGCACATCTTAGTCTCCTGACTGACGTAGTTGCTCTTCAGTACATTAGAGAAGTATCTGAAGTACTCAAGAGATTATCTGAGAGTAGATTTTCCCAATGCAATTTGTCTTTTAAGTTCCTGGCTGCTAGCACCAAGAGTGCTGATTGTGGAGCCAAGCAAACTAAAACTGTTAATAATATCAATCTCTTCACCATCTATCACGATGCTACCAGTCAGCTCAGTAATGAGAAGCTTTGTTTCCTTGATGTTGAGTTATAGTCTATATTTAAGGCTGCAGTCCTTGACCTTCTACAGCAAATGCTTCAGATCCTCCTCAGTTTCAGCAATCAGGGTAATGTCATCTGCAAAACACAGATTGTTGATGAGTCTATCTCCAATCTTGATGCCACATTTCTCCTCATGGAGTCCAGCCTCACAGATAATCTGTTCTGCATATAGATTGAAAAGGTGTGGAGACAGGACATATCCCTGGCATATACGCTTCTCAACTTTAAACCAAGCAATTTTTCCTTGCTCTGTTCTGACTACTTCCTCCTTGTCCACGAATAGGTTTCACATAAGCACAATCAAGTGTTCTGGGATTCCCATTCTTCTTAGAGTCAGCCACAGTTTGTTGTGACCCACGCAGTCAAATGTCTTTTCATAGTCAATGAAATACAGATGGGCATTCCTCTCATACTCCCTGTTTTCAGCCTAGATCCATCTAAAATTATCTATAATATCCCTAGTATTCAGCCTCTTCTAAACCCAGCCTGCACTTCAGGCAATTCTCTGTTAATGTTCTGTTCCAGATGTTTCTGGATAATCCTCAGCAGAAACTTGCTTGCATCTTATTTGATAATTTCTGCCTTCTGTTTGGATATCTTTCTTTTGTTTAATTGGAACAGATATTAATCTCTTCCAGTCAGTTGGTCAAGTGGTTGTCATCTAGATTTCTTGACACAACCTGGTGAGCACATCCGGGGCAGAGAGTGTTTGTTGAAATATGTCAGTTGATATGACATCAGTTCATTATAGTGAGTTCAGTAAGTGGCAACATTGATTCATAGAATTCCACCTAAAGTCCTCAAAAAATTATTCTATGATATAATCCTAATTTATATGTCCTCGTTCACCTCTAACTCCTCCCTTATTTATGTAGTGTTCTGAATAAACCACTTGTTAATGCTTCTCAATTTGGAACTATTTACCTTCATATTTTTGTCATGCAGTTTATTTCACTAAAACATTTATCACTCTCTGTGTTTGTCAAGTTGAACCCATATGTTTCATGAGCCTGTTACCTTTTTTTTCCCACATTAAAATAACAGCACTTATCTTCCCTGTCCTGTTTCTGGAATTTTTTGTTCCTCTCACATATAAGAAGATAGACAATAAACAACAAATAATTTGTATATGACTGGTTTTCTCTAATTATTTAAACTTCATGATCACATCAAATTACAGAAGCCAAAATAAAAAAGAAAAATAATGATGACAGTACTCAAATTTGTAAGAATTAATTTAATCTAAAAAATATGTTAATTATCCAATTTTATTTCTCTATTTAAGAAACAGATTAAGAGAATTCATTGGGAATAAGTAACTGTAAATATTATTACACACAAGATTTTGCTAATGGTGGTAGCAAATAATAACTAATGTTGAAGATATATATTTTTTATATATTGCACTAATTATTAATCAGAGTGCTATTTTATAGAAAAAATATTGTAGGGATGATCATTAATTTAAATTTTAAGTAACAAAGATTTATTGATCAAGTACAGGGCAAGTTTCCACAGCTGAGATAATGAAAAAAGCTTAATTTAATGACTCCTTGTGTGACTATATCACATTTGCAAAAAGTACATTTTTTTCTCATATAAAAATTACCTTTAATAATTTCATACTGGGCTTGCAAAATTTGTAAAAGCTGATTAAATAGTAATGGTGTAATACATCTCCAAGTGCTGAAATGCCAAAAAAACCCTTGAGTTGTTAGAAAGTCTTTGGCATTATTTAAGAGTTTTTGAGTTTTATTTTTACCTTAAATATAAGTTTTTGATACTGAATCTCGTGATGATATAAATGTTGTTTTAGAGGTTATGTTAAGATTAACTAGTATCTTCTTTCTCAAAAAAATGTAAGAGCTTGGAAAATTTTAGTTTCCCTTATACACTTGGTGCTGTAGATGAGTTCAATATTAATATTAAAGTACAATGGGCAATATTTAAAAATTGTGATGCGGGTTCTCAAGTTTTAGCACCCAGAAAAATTCAGCATCTCAATAAAGCACAGATTCTCAAAGTGTGCTTCCGGATAATAAAATTCAACAGACTAAGGATGGACTCCAACAGAAACAAGCACAACTAGAGTTACCAAAGGTGTGATACTTCAGGAAGCAGAGGGTCATATCTTTTTCCTTTGGAGCAGCTGTTATATTCACACTTTGTTTACAGCCAAGTTTTAAAGTACTACTGGAGACAGAATGATTGAATTTTGTACAATTATTCATTCATTATAAATACCTTTATTAAAAAACAAAAGCAAAAACCAAACAAAAAAAAACCGTAAGCCAGAACCAAACAAAAAATAGTTATTATACACATGAACCTCATCTAACAGATTGTCCAGGAATCTCTGAAGAAGCTCAATATCGGGAGACAAAGCTAGATCAGGCAAAGATTATGAAAAAGATCATCAAATACACCTGTTAAGTTCAAACTGAATCTAAAGAAAATGAAAATAAAGATGCAAAAACCAGACAACTATGTTGCCTACCATCCTCAGAGTAAGGATCTGTTAGAGAATCGGAACGTATAAAGCATTTGCTGTCTAAAACTGGGGGTTTAGGGTATGAAAGCCTGGCTCACAGTCCTTCAAGGGTATGTGTTTACATGCAAAATGAGAGGAGCTAAAAGGGGCTCACTTCTAGGACAGATTCTTTTGGTTTTTAGGGATATCTAGAGAAGGAGTAGGAGAAGATGTTGGACGTACTATACAATTTTCCCTCACTTCACTTGAAATTCTTGTTTTCTTGCCAGATATTGCTATCCTAGGTTCAGTATGCAGCTATGGGTGCCAGAATAGGAATAATTCCAGAACAACTGTAACAATATCTTAAACTTGTATGTAAATATTCCCAGGAATTGATGAGGTGGATTGTACTTTCATTCCATCTTGTAACAGTAGGGTTAACAGTGAATATTAGTGGCTAAGAAGCCAACTGGAGATATACCTGTGTAATCCTACCCAATATGAATAGAAATGAACTAAAGGAAAAGAACTTGCCAGACTGGCCTTGTTACCTGTGATTTGGACTGGCAAAGTTCCTGACCCTAATGCTCCTTCCCAAGGGGGCAAATTCTGGGTAAAAATAAATAGTAAATGGGAAGAAGAAGAAATAATAGCTGAGGGTAAAGGAATAAATTAATGCATCGTACAGTAAGGGAGTTCTAGCTTGAGAAAGACCATAAGCAAGGCAGTAGCTTTCTCCAGCTAAACTTCAAAAACTAGGAAAGCAAAGCCAAGATACACTAGTTTAAGATGAAATGAGTTAAATTTTATGGCTATTGAACTAAATCTGGTCTTGAACTGTGAGACGTGCCTCTCCAAGTCTCCAATGTATTTTCCTCTCCAAGTCTCCAATGTATTTTCCTGATAAACCTCACCCTTGGTATCCAAAAAATGTATAAGGTTTTGAGTCAACAATTTTAAAAAATGGCCTCTTGCTGCTGGTGTGACATGGGCCCCATGGGTCTGGACTATGGGCTCTTTCTGTTTTCTGCTCTGGGGCGAAAAGGAGATGTGTTATCTTCACTCTCTCTGGTCCTTCCAGAGAGATTCTCATGGCCCTGTACACCATGTCCCATTCTATGCTATGTAGACAGACATCCTGGTGTAGAAACACACTCTAGTCTGATTATTCAATTCCTAAGACTACTAAGTAAGTAATTTCGAGCTAAAACCATATCTCACAGAGTTATTTCTATTTTCTGACTTCTAGACTATTTTACTCAAGAAAGTAATGTCCCCTTCCAAATGGGACCTTGTCCTTAACTCCTAGAGATCCCCATGGTGGTTGTAACTGACAACAGTCATCTGACTTACATTGGGTGTTTTCTGTCTTTTAAATTCTCACAATGTAGCTTTTGCACCTATTCTGAAAAGATTTCCACATTTGTTTTACAAAGGAGGAAATTAAACAGAGACATATAGTCTTGATCAACTGTGATGTAGTGATAAAGTTCAAATCCACATTTCCTAAAGCATGACAAAGGTTTTGTTTTGTTGTTGTTATTGTTGTTATGTGCTGTCGAGCCCCTTGCGACTCATAGCGATCCTATGAACAATAGCCCTAAACCCTGTTCTGCCCAGTGCCAACCTTATTGTCTCTGATACACCTACCCTCATTACCCAAGTCACTGAATCAATCCACCTCATAGAAGTTCTTCCCCTCCTGCGCTGTCCCTCCACCCTCCCAAGCATGATGTCCCTCTCCAAGGACTGGTCTCTCCTTGCAACATGTCCATAGTATCTCAGATGAAGCTTTAGAATTCTTGCCTCCAAGAAGCAGCTTGGTTTCACTCTCTCCAGGGTAAACTTGTTTGTTTTCCTAGCAGTCTATTTAATATGATGTTTCTTGGCTTATTGCTGCACTCTGTGCTGTAAAGTACTCTACCAGTTTAGGCCACCAAGTTATATTTCCTCAGACCAAGGAAAGCACTTTACAGTACAGAGTTCTTAATGATGCTTTTGGCATATGCATTGGTTACACGGTATGGAAAAGCCCAGTTCAGAGTCAGTGTCTATCCCTGTAAGGACTCATTTGAAGCTATGTGGTGCCACTGGTGTCATTAATCCCATATAATCAACTTGCCAACTATGTACAGGGCCCTCTACCCTGAGAATCTATCCCAGTCTCTGTCTTTCTTCATGGCAAGCTGGTCGGTCTTTATTAGCCTTTTGTGACAGAGAGAGAGAGAAGGAGAGAAAGACAAAGACACATTGTCTGGTTTCAGCTCATCTCTGAATTTTTGCCATACCTCCATTTCCACTCTTTTTCATGGACTCTGTTGACCAACTCATGAGAGAGTGTAATAATGTAATATCCACATGCTGATTCTAACCACCCCACTGATTCTGGAAAAGGTTCTTTTGATGGACATTGACATGTCCAACTCAAATGCGCCCCCTAAATTCCCAGAGTGTTCTCCATCGGTACATGCCCTACCTTGGTGTCCCTTTCATAGCTCATTTTTCCATGGCCCACTTGCCTGACCATATGACTAAGCCATTAGCCTCTGTCCTTTAAGCCATAAAATTCTAAACATATGAACCCTCACCATTGCCAAATTCCTCAGTCATTGCTAGGAAGACAGGATGCAATTCAGGCCACTGTGGAGATCTGTTTTTACCTTCCTCAATCAAGATTTTTGCCACCTGCTGGTCACATCAAATGTTGCCCAGCTGTCCTGGAACTTCCGTCTATTAGCTTGACATCCCTTTGGTGATCAGCAGGAAGTTGTCCATAGGGTACTCTATTTGTAGCAATGGGCTCTGGTAGCATCTCCAGAGGTTCCAGGGGAGGACTAATGTAAAAAGAGGCTACTTGCTCATGGATACGTGTGCCTCCCTGCATTCCTCCAGTAGCTTGTTCCTGGATGAACCA